>NC_141148.1:84234056-84534056 GCF_053477565.2 Lygodium microphyllum | reverse complement strand
ACATTGGAAGTAACCAAAAATTTATCAGCCCCCAGAATACCAAGTGCCTCTTCCTTCTTGGAAGGGGAGGTGCTGAGAACAGTAACCGCAGCACCAAAAGCCTTGGCAAATTTGACTGCCATATGTCCAAGGCCTCCAAGTCCTAACACTCCAACCACTTTACCAGGCTTATTCATTCCATACCGTACCATTGGGCTGTATACAGTAATACCAGCACAAAGTAGAGGTGCAGCATGCTCTAATTTTAACTTATCTGGAATCTTGACACAGTACCTGCATCACCAAAACACCACATCACCTCATGCTCGTGCTATATCAATCCCTTCCTCAAATATTCAGCAACCTCAATCTGTTCAATCTCTTCCTCGAGTAGCTTACTTGGCACATCAACCAAGTAAGTTACTTGGAGTCAGTAGTATGTCCATATATATTATTCAGCTTCCCAATTTTGGAAACTTGACAGGATGAAAATCACAGTTTTCATCATGTAACATTATGTCACTAAGTAGTGCTAATAATGGAACACAGTTTGTTCTGGATGTCTTAAACCATGCGACATTTGTGTGATTCATTCATTAAATATTGCTCAGGATGTCTTAAACCATGCGACATTTGTGTGATTCATTCATTAAATATTGCTCAGGATGTTGCCTGACCTTTCATCCACCACCATATGTGTAGAGAAGCCACCCCGTGTAATAGATCCATCGTAATCCACAGAATCCAAGGTGAGAATTGCTCCTTTTTCACAGTAGGGTTCCATATCCTTACAACAAAACTCACATTCACGACACGTATTCACATATGCGCTACTGCCAACTCGATCCCCCACTTTGAAGCTTGTAACTTCAGAGCCAACCTCTGTTACAATACCTACAATTTCATGTCTGCATACATTTTTTTAAAGGAGTTATTCTCAAGTGAGCTCTTTGCATCTGAACCTTGACATTGTGTATTCTTAATGTTTCCAGACCAATGCAACGTACACAATGGAGTCTATAAACGTGCTTACCCTGGAACAATCGGATACTTGGCATGACCCATAGCATTGCGAGTCCAGAGAAGTTCTCCATAGCAGACTCCACAGTGCGTTATCTTGTATGATACATCGTGCGGACCTGGGAGCCTGTGTTTGACACAGCGAGTGTGTTAGAGCTCGCTCACACACACACACACACACACACACACAAACATGCATGCACGTGCTTGCACGGACACATGCATGTACACACACACCCCCTTCCCCCCCAAAAAAAACACACACACATACACACATATGCTTGCATGCATGGACATGTGTGGGTATGTATGTGGGCACAGAAACATGCACACATGTACTTGTGCATGCACATAGAGAGAGAGAGAGAGAGAGAGAGAGAGAGAGAGAGAGAGAGAGTGTGTGTGTGTGTGTGTGTGTGTGTGTAATTGGGGTTAATGCATTGTCTACATGAAGCACATGACTGTTGAGACTGATGAAATTACTGTAGCATCCAGATTGAGAGTACATTCAGTTGTCAATACTCACATCCATCAAGTTTAGAATAAACTGATTGATGGATGAAAAACAGATCAATCCGGCCAAATTAGGAAGGGAGTACGAAGAAATACTTGCAGGGATAGAAAGTCAGTGCGCCTGCAGATGAAACCCATCGATTGTGCAGGCGAGATTATAAATCTGAATTAGAATGCAGGCGCACCTGCGAGAGAACTTGAAAGGAGAAAGGACGCCCGATGCATCGCGAGCAGCCCAACCAAGGCAGTTCTCCTCCACCATGCCTGCTAATAATTGAGGGTTAGCTGATTTTCCGTGAATATCACTGCATGTATGTATGTGTACTCTTATTACCATGAGAATTGAGGGTTGGCTGATAATTGAGTGAATGGATGAAAAGACGAGGGTGCGTCAGAGTCACAGGCGTTGAAAAGTTCAACAAGACCGCTAAACCCATCAAGGAATCAGTCAAAAGACGAGCCATCAAGGAAACAAGCCCCTACATGATCGTAACAATACTCGGTAGAAAGGAAAATCGAGCTAAAAACTAAATCCCTTACTCAGAGTCACAGGCGTTGAAAAGTTCAACAAGACCGCTAAACCCATCAAGGAATCAGTCAAAAGACGAGCCATCAAGGAAACAAGCCCCTACATGATCGTAACAATACTCGGTAGAAAGGAAAATCGAGCTAAAAACTAAATCCCTTACTCGGATGGTTCTTGGAGCAAGAGAGATGGAATTAGACAAAACGGAACTTTTTCCTATCAAGGATATCCCCAACGGAACTATGACTAGGGCAAGAACTCTGAGTTCGTTGAGTGTAGTCCATCCCTTCTACTGGGGGACTGTCAGTTCTCGTCGTAGGCCAAGTCAGTCCTCGCCAACTAAGCATGTAACACATGGCACTCATGCAATCGTCATCCCGTAAGGACACAACCCGTGAAGCACCACAAGGACGTCTTTCCACTAACTTGTCAGATGTGGATCCTAAAGTTTCCCTTTCTACCCTTGTGCATGTCGTACGCTATCCCACAGAAGAGGCATACATCTTCCAAGGTATGATCTTTGGATCATTGGATGAGAACATATGACAAGTTGTGGCCCCCTAACAAGGGGTGAGTTGCTCAACATCCCCTCCTCTAAAGCTTTTAAGGGAAAGCTATGTGGCCATCCTTTCCAACCATGCTTACATCCCTAACTTTTGGAACAATTGATTTGATGGAGCACTTGAAGCAAGTTATTTTATCTTTTTTGGTGATTCCTCATGGAAGATCACCCATGTGAATCTTGTTATTGCACATGGTGCTAAGTCTAGTACCCTCTATCCCTTGCTTGTATCTGGGTCAATTGACCATATTTTGATAGTGGTTTCAATTCCACATGTATCTCTTTGGCATTCTCGCCTTGGGCATATGTCTTTGAAAGAAATGAAAATGCTTACTAGTTTGCAGTATCTTTCGTCCCTAGACTACAAGTCTTTTAAGTCTTGTGAGCATGGTTTATATGACAAGTAGACACATAGTACTCATATGAAGTCTAGCATGAAGTGCATAGGCAAGTCTTTGGCTCTTATTCATTCAGATGTATATAGTTCTATGCCCCTTTAGTCACTAGGTGGTCTGAAGTACTTTGTCACATTCATTGATGATTACTCACATAGGTCCGAGCTTACCCTATTAAGGAGAAATCAGATGTCTTATCTACCTTTCATCATTCGCTTAATCTTATTGAGAACTGGTCTAAGTATAGGCTAAAATGCCTAAGGTTAGATAATGGGGGTGAGTATGTCTTGAAAGATTTTGAGCAGTTTTGCGATGAATGAGGTATTAAGCATTAGTTGATTGCCCCTTATACCCTTCCCGAGAATGATATTTTGCCGCAGGGTTATGCACAGCCATGATGTAGTTTTCCATAAGAAACAGAAGTATAAGTAGCATGAGCAAGTAGTTGAGGTATGCAAGGTGACTAAGTCCTCTTATAATGCCAAATTGATAGCTAAGAGTTTTAAGTAGGAACATGGTGTTGACTTTAACGAAGTCTTTTCTCTTATGGTCAAGATGACAATGCTTGGTACTAGTGTTGATTGCTCAACTAGATCTAGACCTTTATTAGATGGATGTAAAGACAACTTTTCTACAAGGGGACTTGAATGATGAGATTTATATATAGTAGCCTAAGGGCTTTGAGGAAAAAGACATGAAACACCTAGTGCACAAGTTGAGAAAGAGCATTTATGGCACTAAGTAGGAACTTAGGGAATCGTACTACAAGTTTGATGCTTTTATGCATTCACAAGGATATAGCCATAGTGCTATGGATTCATGTTTATACACGAAGAAGACTCCTGATGGCAGCCTTATGATTTTGGTACTCTATGTGGGTTATATGTTTATTGCTAGGAGAGCTCATGATGAGTTAGATGCCTTGAAAACTCAGCTCAAAAAGATCTTTGAGATTATGGATATGGAACAGACCTCATATATTCTTGGGATGCGCATCACGCGTGATTGCTCTAAGGGGCTCCTTTATCTGTCACAAAAGGAGTATATCTAGAAAGTCCTTGGGTGGTTTCATATACAAGATAGTAAGCCTATTGGTTGTTCTCTATCTTCTCATGTGAAGGTTGGTTAGACCGATTCTCCACATTCTTCCACAGTCAGATGAGTAAAAGGTTTAGATGGTTAAGATCCCTTATGCATCCGCAATGAGTAGTTTGATGTATGCCATGATATCCACTCGTCCTGGCATAGCATTTGCAGTGGGAGTTGTGTGTCACACTATATAGTAACACTTGGCATGTGGCATTGGGTGTTGGGGGTAAAGGTGTCTCTGCCTAACCGCCCGTGTATTACTACACTGACAGTCATCGCCACTGCACACTGCAGGTGGCGGGCGCCCGTCACCGTCACTTTATTCATTATTCTTTTAGTGACGGTTTGAATAAAGGAAGGCCCAGTCACACATTGTGACTGTTGGAGTTCCCATTTCTAGTCTCTCCCTTTCTTGCTCTTGCTCTCCTGCCATAGCTCTCGAGTCCAACCTTCGATCCGTCGCTCCCTTTCAACTGGTATCAGAGCTTTGCTTTCCGACTCTTGAGCTTGGTTCGTGGCATTCTCAGCATCCCATCGACTCCTTACTTGCATTGGGTCTCCTTCCCGGCAGCCATATCCGACTCCTTCGAACTCCCGTCACTCCTCGACTTCCCGAGCACCTTCCCGGCATTGTTGGGCACCTTCGTGGCATTACATTAGAGTATTTGATCATTTTCTTTAGGGTTTACTTCAGTTCTCAGGTCTCACAGGCTGTAAACAAGATTGGGGCAGCCACCATTGAAGCTCCCTTGCTTCATATCTCACTTGCCTTTGAACAAGACTTGCTGGAGCTTGTTTGAGGCCTTCCTTGGCTTTAACCGAACCCCTCCGAAGCTTCACCACCCTTTTTTGCAGCCCCAGGACCAGCATTTACAGTTGGCGGAATCACACAGCCCTCCCATATGTGTCTTCAGCATTGACAGTCACAACAGTAGCTCTCCCCCTCCATTGGCACTTGGAAAGGCTCCATTTCGGGCATGTGAACATGCTTTGATGCTTGTTTTTTATGGTTGATGTGTTGGCATAGCATTTGGACTGATTTAACATTGTTTTGGGACTGTCATAACAGTCCATAGGCAGTTTATGACAATGTTACACTGACATTTGATGCCACAACTTGTTTGGCATTGTCATTTGATGCCCGGTTGGTCCCGTTTGATGCCCGGATGTTAGGGGAATGTATGCCTATTGTTTGGCAACCGTTTGGAGCTGATTTTAGTGCTGAAATTCTCAGTTTTGAACAATAAATCACTGCTATACACAGTTGGGCTGAAGTCATTTTACTCATGTATACTTATGCCTATGCTTTTCAGGCTATGTTTCGAACATATATGGTGATGTATTGACACTTGGGGCTCGACATAGAGCTTGGTTTTGATTCGGGATCGTTGGTTGAGCTTGAGCTCGCTTTGTAAAGCATTTGGATGCTCCGTCTTGGATATACTTATGGCATGTATGTTGCTTATGTCTGACCGGTCGTCTTGACATGCTTAGCCTATGCCATTGCTACATTCTAGTTACATTGTTTGGAGCCTATTGCTACTGGAGCTCGGTCTTGGCTTGACCTTGGATTCTCGGAGCTTACTTGAGCTATTTATTGGCTTGCCAGAGTTGTATCTTGGGATGTATTTGATGTCTTATATGCTTACGGATGCTACATACGGATGCTCTACTGCCTACATGTTCGAAATGTACTATTGATGTATTGTCTTGGACTTACGTCATTGGCGCTGTGTCTTGCCTTGGCTTGAGCTCTTGATCTCGTACATATGACTTTTGTGCCAGTGGAAGCATTCTTGAATGCTTATCAGACATTGAGCAGGCGGTACTTTTATGCATTGAGCCGTTATATGCCATTGAGCAGTTACAGACACTTGAGACTTTGGGACTTCTTACCTTTTGGGATGATACATCATATGTCTTGGTTCATTGTATGCTTATGAGCTAAGTCTCAGTTTTGGATCTGTATCTTTGTGAACTGACACCTAGTTGTGTCAAGTTTTGGTAGTGGCAGAAACACTTTGCCCCGTTGCCTGGGGAGTGTACCTACTCACTGGCAGATGTTTGTATGACATACTTCAGTGTTGGATTCATGCTTATCGACCGTCATATGCTTATGCTATGCCTGCATGATGCCGGCTTTGGTCTTGGCAGTATCTGATTGCCATTTGGCACTGTTAGCTCTCTTTTACTGAAATCTTGTGACATGCAAGCCCATCGGCTTTCCAGGCACTCTTTTAGCGGTCTATCGAGAAACGAATCTAAGCGTCGCTGCCCGGCACTCCCAGGGAATGTTCCGAGTTTTGTCGCCTAGGGTTTCCCGAATCCGCCTCGCAACGGAACGTTCACGACCGAACCCACTAGGATCGACCTGAAATTCGGATTCCTAGTTGTCAAGGTCTCCTATTAGCATTCTAGCGTCGGGTTTTGGACATCCTACTTTACGCAGAGATACCCAATCCGAAGCAGACCCATGCTGCACTTGGTTCAAAGAGAATGGGAAACGAGAGGGATACGTTGCTCAACCTCTGTGCCCATAGGGCATAGTCCCATTCCGATCCCCTAAAACGGCATGAATCGGGTTCTAACCTATCAATACCTAAAGGTCAAATGACGATAAAAACTTATGAGAAGCCTCCCAGTTCTCTGGGATCACCCTGCTGTAGGACGGACCCGTCGAGGGTTCTGCCCACCCACTTCCCTAAATAGCTTTAGTTTTCTAATTAAGTCCTACCACATTTATGTGTGACACTTAAAATCAGCTTCATTAATTAAGCCTTTTAGGGAACAGGGTTCGTTCGCATAACTTATAGCACAGACACGAAAACAGAGCAAAGCAATCTATTGACAAACAAGTTCAAACAAGTTCCTTAACTTATCTTCAAGTTAATGTTTGTCTCCCGCCCATACATGAGAATTTATGTTTCGCTTCTGTCCAACAGAAGTATCCCTTCTTCCCTGCAGAAGTAACTGGTCCAATTCACATGGCACCACAAACTCAATCCTTTATCTAGAATAGGATCTCCCAACATGCCCAGATGTTGGGGGCCACAGAGGTCTTCAACTCCATTCTAGACCTAGCAAGGGGTGTCCAGAGCTCCAACTGACCCGCAAGCTGTCTAGGAGCGAAACATCATTCCCGTGGTTGGCCTTTTCACCACTCGACCTTCAGCCCATGAATCGAGCAATGCTCTCTCGGGTTAATACGCGGTGCGATCATAGAGGTGATCCACCCGTACAATATATCCTTCCTTAATTAAATCCTTTAAGAATCAAGCACAAACAAGGCATTCAGCCTAATATCATTTTCCAAGAAAACATTCCTTTATTCCCATGGCGACTTGTCATCACAGACCCTTGCCATGCATTTACCATAAATCACAAGCACTTGGAATAATCATCTAAACAACAACTAACAACCAGTTGAATGTAAAAGCATTTAGGATATTGTTCGATCAACCAACAAAACCAATTGCATTCTTTCCTACCAATGCAAGAATAGATTATATAACATTTCCATCGTATATTTGCTCTTCCCCTTGGGATCTAAGAGCAGTACTATGCAAACATGATCTTAACACTTCCTTCCTTAGGCTAGGGCATATGTTAAGGGTTCAAACACTATTCATTATGTAAGTTCTATAGGTCACTTACCTTGATTGGTAACCCAACCCTGGATTTGGATTGGCAAAAGTCATCGTTATCGAACGGATCTCAAGATATCTTAGTTTTAACCCTTATGATTAATTTCTTATACTAGCTCTTAGTCAAGTCATGAGGCAACTAGAAAATTGTCCTCATATATCAACAGGTTATAGGCATAACGTGTGAATACTTAATAAGATAAGTGCGAGATGATCTCAAGTAATTAGACTCCAAATGGCCTTGCATTGAGCTAGAATCTAGTTTTTCTTAATATTTGGGTTCTTAGCTAAGTACTTTTGAAGTATCTAAACTTTAAACTAGTACTTCTCTATTCATGATTCTTAATGTCATATTATTTTAGCAATTATGCTATTTATAACCCTTGACTATACTTTAATCTAGCACTTGTATGCCCAATCTTTTAATGTCGTTTTTTTTACGACTATGCCATTCATAACGCTTGACTAATTCTTCCTTGTAATTGCTCTACTAGCAAATAAGTCATATGTAACCAGGTGCAATTATCTTCCCTTGATATATGCACTTCACAAACTCCATCTTCCGAATAGGTGAGATGAAATTTATCCTTTCCCATGACCTATACTCGTGTATCATAGTATGGGGCCTAACGTATCTCATACGAGAATCAAAGCAAGCATCTATCAATTTTGAAAATACATTACTTACGACCGGAACCGCAGTTGGATTGACAGTGATGCCTTTGCTCGAAGCCTTGTTGCCGGTTGTAGGATTGTCATCCGCACGCGACATTCTTCGCTTGGAGGCCATCGTCCGCAAGTAGACTCAAGAGATTAAGAAGGTAGAATAGATTCAAGATGGGAGAGCGTAAGAGGAGATGGTTAAGTTAAGGATCGAGATAGAGAGAATTGAGCTAATTCTCTTCCTTGCAACCTCTCGAGGTGACTCTTCTCTCTCTATCTCTCTCTCAAGCTCTCTTTCAAGCTCTTCCTCACAATCTCTTGGAGGGTATCCTTCTCTCTACCTCTCTCTCGCAGCCTCTCCGGGTCTCCTTATGCTTCTATATGCCTCTCCCATGCCTCATATTTATAGTGAATTAGAAAAGAAGGCTTGTGGTTGAGAAGTGGAGCTCTTTGTGGAGGGGGATCTTGGAAAGATCAGTGATCTGATGCTCAGATCATAAATCTGATGGTTCCATTGGCTCCGAAAGGAGGGGCAAAACCCCAAGACACTTGGTTAGAAAGCTCTTAGTTCACTCCTTCTTCTTTTCTTTGTTCAAAGTGTTGTCCACTGCCTGTGAACTGCGATCGCGGTGCGCGCGATTTCACAAATCCTCTCTTTATTTTTTTATTTTTATAAAATCTCCAAACTAACTAAAATATCACTTGTCTTTCCTTTTAAATTACATCCAGTTCTAAAAATCTCCATATCTTTTTTTAGGATAATATCTAAAATATACTAGCTTTGTCCAAAATCTAATGTTTTTGGACCATCCAAACTATACACATTAACCTAGTGATTAATATAACTCATAAGTCTCGTTCACATTGTAATTTGCGTGAAGGGTGGCTACGGTCCTTGCCAATCCGAGAAAAATATCGAATTTACGACTCTTGATTTTTCTAAATAAATTATTTTAAATTAAATAAAAATTATTAATAATTGATGTTAGTTAGTTTTTACCTTAGTTAGTCTTTAGTTAGTAATCTTACTAACTTATTAATTGGCTAACTAACTTTCAAACTAACCAACTAACTTTTATTGTGCGGAGATATTACAAATCTAAAATTTATTACAGCAAGCATATATGTATGGACTGACATGGATTTTTCATGCTGAAACACTCTGAAATGATGTACTTTCACTAGTACTTGGTGGGCAGTAGCTTTGGTTCCACTTTCTTTGCCATTTTTCCTCGATTTTGGTTATTTTTTGGTCATTTTCTACAGTAAACAACAAGCAGTTTTGAACTGTCTACAATATTCCAGCTTGCATTATGGCGAGTTTGTCCACTAATCATGCTATTTTCAACAACACTAAGCTTGATGGTACACATTACTCTTATTGGAAGAGCCAGATTTGGCAAGTGTTGGTGCAGAAATCGCAGATCAAACCTTTGAGGTTAAGCAGGCATCTGCCTGCAACTATGCCAGATGAGGAATGGCTTAAGCTTGATGAGTTATGCAAGTCCACTATTGTATTGTCTCTCACAGAACAGGTTCACTATAATGTCTTTGAGGAAGAACAAAGTGCTTGGCAGTTGTGGGAAAAGATCAAAAATCTCTATGACAAGAAAAGTCCAGCGAGTCAGATGTATTGGCTGAAGCAGCTTATGGATCTGCGCATGAAGGAGAATGTGACTATGTCTGCTCACTTGAGCCAGTTCCATACTATACTCAAGCACTTTGGCAGAGGATGTCACTCTTCTTTTCTTGCTTGGTACTCTTAATGAGTCATGGGATGTATTCCACACTGCATTATGTGCCTCTACTGCTACCTTGAAATTATCTGATGTTGAGAGTGCTCTTCTGCAGGAAGAGGTTAACCGTAAGAATTTGGATGCCCCTCATGTGTCTCATGCTATGACAGTTAGAGGCAGGAATGATGGATATGGAAAGCATGGCAGTGGTAGTGGCCGTGGATGGGATTCTCAGAAATCTCAGTCCAAGTCTCGTGGGAAGTCATGTAGCAAATCCTATGGCAAGAATGTAGATGTTACTTGTCACCATTGTGGGAAAAAGGGCCATATTAGGCCACAATGCCATGAATTGCGCAATGAAAGGTGCAAAGATAAGGGGAAAGACAAAGTGCATGATAAGTCTTTTGATCGCAGCATAGTACATGCAAAGTCCAGTGTTAAAATTGAAGAGATCAATGTTATGCAGCCTGAGAATGTTGATGATGATGATTATATCCTAGCAGCTTCTTCTAGTGCTTCGCAGATGACAGAGATAGACTCTATGTATGCACAGTGTTGACTCTTGGACTCAGGTGCGTCTTTTCATGTGACACCTTGCCGAGAGTGATTTCATTTATACCGTACTGTTTCGGGTTCTGTGCGCTTGGGTGATGACAGCTCTCTTGATATTGTGAGCATTGGTGATGTTAGGCTGCACTTTCCTTCTGGCAAGAGTTTTGTTATGCAGGATGCATGTCATGTACTTGCTTTGACACACAGTCTCATGTCAGCTGGACAGCTTGATGACGCAGGATATCATGTATGTTTTGAAGACTTTGCATGGAAGATCACTCGTGGCAGACTTGTGATTGAGAGGTGTCAAGGCTGGCAGTCTCTACCCCTTGATTGTATTAGCTTCTTCCCTTGATCATGTTTTGTCTGTGGGTTCTATCCCACATGTATCTCTTTGGCATGCCCATTTGGGCCATATGTCTTTGAAGGAAATGAAAATGCTTTCTGGTTTGTAGTACTTACCGCCCCTTGATTATGCATGTTTTGATTCATGTGAGCATTGTCTTTATGGCAGGCAGACTAAGTCTATGCATAAAAAGTCTAGTAGGCCACGCATGAGTGAACCCTTGGCATTGGTACATTCAGATGTTTATGGGCCCATGCCTTGTTAGTCTATGGATAGTGCAAAGTATTTTGTTACGTTCATAGATGATTTTTGACGGAAAGTTTGGGCTTATCCCATTAAGCTGAAATCCGATGTCTTGGCTATGTTTCAGAGATGGCTTGCATTGGTTGAGAATGAGTCTAGGTATAGGCTAGAATTCCTAAGGACAGATAATGGGGGTGAGTATGTCTCATGTGCTTTTGAGCAGTTATGTGATGAGATGGGTATTAAGCGTCAGTTGATCGCCCCCTACAACCCCCCCCAGAATGGTTTGGCTGAGCGAATGAATAGAACCATCCAGGAGCGTATACGCAGTATGCTTAGCCATGCAGGCCTACCATAGAGCTTTTGGGCTGAGGCAGTTAGTACAGATGTGCATGTCATAAACAAATCACCCTCTAGTGGTTTGGATTTCCAGGTTGCAGAGGAGGTATGGACTGGAAAACCTCCCTCTTATGCGCATCTCTGTGTCTTTGGATGTGAGGCATTTTGCCATGTGCCCAGCGACAAGAGAAATAAGCTAGATCCCAAGAGTGTCAAATGCATTTTCCTTGGTTATGGGGATGCATGCGAGATGGGTTATCGTCTCTGGGATCCGCAGGTGCGGAAAGTCATCTGCAGTCATGATGTAGTCTTCCATGAAGACAAAATGCATAGGCAGCCTGAGAGAGTTGTTGAGATTCGCAGGGTCATATTTCAGGAGGAGCCGAGAGCTCCCGCACAGCCAGTTGGACAGGGTGTTGGACAGGCAATAGAGCAGGCAGTAGAGCCTGCCGTGAGACGGTCTACTAGAGACAAACGTCCACCTGATAGATTTCAGCCCTCGATGCATTATGTCTTGGTTACAGATGCAGAAAAACCTTTCACCTATGATGAGGCTATGCGCAGCGGTGACAATCACTCCTGGGAGAGGGCTATGCAGTCTGAGATAGACTCCCTTTATAAGAATGACACTTGGAATTTGGTTTCCTTGCCTATGGGCAAGAAGGCTTTGCCATGCAAGTGGGTGTACAAGCTAAAAAGTACCCCTGGACACCCCAAGCCGGCATACAAGGCTAGATTAGTAGCAAAGGGTTTTAAGCAGGAGCATGATGTGGACTTTGACGAGGTCTTTTCTCCTGTGGTTAAGATGACCACCCTGCGCTTATTCTTGGCTTTGGTTGCTCAGCTTGACTTGGATTTATACCAGATGGATGTCAAGACGGCTTTCTTACATGGGGACTTGCATGATGAGATTTATATGGAGCAGCCTAAGGGCTTTGCAGAACCTAGCAGGTAGCACCTAGTATGCAAATTGAAGAAAAGTCTTTATGGCTTGAAACAGGCACCTAGGGAGTGGTATCATAAGTTTGATGCCTTTATGCAGTCACAGGGCTACAGCCGGAGTGCTATGGATCCGTGTCTTTACACGAAGAAATCCCATGATGGTTCTTTATTGATTTTGGTACTCTATGTGGATAATATGCTGATAGCAGGAAAAGCTCATGATGAGCTAGATGCTCTTAAGGCTCAGCTCAAGAAGACCTTTGAGATGAAAGATCTGGCATAGGCCGCTCACATACTTGGTATGCGCATTAGACGCGACAGGCATCAGGGACTCCTCTACTTATCACAGAGGGAGTATATTCATAAAGTCCTTGAGCACTTCTGCATGCAAGACGTAAAGCCTATTGGCTGTCCATTGCCTTCTTATGTGAAGGTATCACAGGCTGATTGTCCGCAGATAGATGAGCAGAGGGCCGAGATGGCCAAGATTCCCTATGCATCCGTAGTGGGCAGTCTTATGTATGCCATGATAGCCACTCGTCCAGATATTGCCTTTGCAGTTGGTGTTGTGGCACGCTATATGGCTACACCTGGCAAGAAGCATTGGGATGTCGTGAAGGGTATCATGAGATACCTGAAGGGCACTGCAGATATGTGCATATGCTATGGTAGCCAGGATACAGGAGTCGTGGGGTACACTAACTCTGATTATGTAGGACATGCAGATAGTAGGAAGTCCACTTCCGGCTATGTATTCACCTATGCTGGAGGTGCTATTTCTTGGATGTCCAGGGTGTAGAAATGCACGGCCCTTTCTACTACAGAGGCCGAGTATGTTGCAGTCATTGAGGCTTGCAAGGAGCCCATTTGTTTGGGTCGTTTAGTTGCTGACCTTGGTATTGGTGCTATCCCTACACTGCATTCGGATTCTATGAGTGCTATTCAGTTAGCCAAGAATCCGGTCTTCCATGTGAAGACGAAACACATTGAGGTGAGGTATCACTTCATACGTGGGGTTGTTGAGGACAAGTCTGTTGATCTTGTCAAGATCTCGATTGACCAAAATCCTGTAGATCTGCTCACGAAAAGCCTCTCTATAGAGCGCTTTGCCTTCCTCAGGAGGTTGATGGGTGTGGGATGAGATGACGTCTTTCCTCATCCTGTTGTACATGTGTACATGTTGTACTATCTTTTTTCTTTTTTCTTTTCACTCCTCACTGGGGCAGATTTGCCTTTAAGTGGGAGGTTGTTGGGGGTAAAGGCGCCTCTACCTAGCCGCATGTGTATTACTACACTGATAGTCACCACCACTGCACACTGTAGGTGGCGGGCGCCTGTCACCGTCACTTTATTCTTTATTCTTTTAGTGACAGTTTGAATAAAGGAAGGCCTAGTCACACATTGTGACTATTGGAGTTTCCATTTCTAGTCTCTCCCTTTCTTGCTCTTGCTCTCCCGCCATAGCTTTCGAGTCCAACGTTCGATCCATCGCTCCCTTTCATTGGGATGCTGTGTGATGGATATTTGAAGGGGGCACAACAGATATGTGCATATGTTATGGTGGCCAAGATACAAGAGTGCTCACAAAAAGTCTCTCAGTGAAGCGCTTTGCCTTCCTTAGGATGTTGATAGGAGTTGGATAAGATGACGTCTATTTCTCATCTTGTTGTATTGTATGCACATGCTTTTCTTTTTTCTTTTTTCTTTTCACTCCTCACTCGAGGCACATTCACCTTTAAGTAAGAGGTTGTTGGAGATAAAGGCACATATGCCTAACCGCCAGTATATTAGTTACACGGATAGTAGCCACACACCTGTACACTACAAATGATAGCAAGTGCCCATCACTATCACTTCATTCTTTATTCTTTTAGTGACATTTGAATAAGGGAAGGTTGGTCACACATTGTGACTATTGCAATTTTCAAATCCAGTATCTCTCTCTCTCGCTCTTGCTCCTTCTACCATAGCTCTTGCTTCCACTTACGTGCTTCCACTCAGGGCTCACTCCCTTCATAAACCAATCATCCCAATGAGTTTTCCTACCAAATGGAAGAAAAATTGTCCAAGGATACAAATAGCTACATGGAAAAGAAGATTGAAGAAAAATTGGAAGGCAACTCCATGCTTTCAACTCAATGCTTTTTAAATGGAGGCTTGCAATAAAAAAACTCCCAATTCTAGCACCCCTATCCACTAGAATGCCCATCTCTCCACTATGCTCTTTGTTGGCAGGAAAGAAGGAAAAGAAAAAACATCTCCTTTAGGATTGCCTTCATGTTGTTCCCCTTTGGAATAGCATTAAAAGATGGCTTGGAAAATTAAATCTAAAAGCACACTTTTGCTTTACCATGACACTCTTCAACGATGAGTCCACTTGATGACACCAACTCGAAGATGATCATCTTTGTTAGTGTAGCTACTCTTAGGTTAATTCAAGCCAATAGGAATTATATTACTTTTAGGAGAGCCAAGCCCCTATCCTATGTAGAATTTGACAATACCCTTAAGCATAAACTATTGTCCATTTTGTTTGTATATTCAAGGATAAGCATTGGGTATTTAAGCTCTTTTTGAAGAAGTTGGCTACCATGGCATAGCCTTACTACATCATTCGATGCTAAAAATGCTCTTTGTTTTCTAATGCATGCCACGTTATTTTTAAAAAGATTAGACTTTCTTGTACTCGCTAAATATTTCACTCCTTTGTCATTCAATTCATCCCTTTGATTTTCATTAACAGCTCCATAGTTGGCCCTCTCGCCTTTCAAGAAGTTTTGGTGTTCCATAATTAGCCCCCCTTACCTTAATGAGAACACAAGAAATGTTGAATGAATCAACGCAATGACAAAGGTCTTATTTACCCCAAAGTTTTAATTTTACAATCCTATACTAAATTTGAAAAATACAACTTTGGGGGGTTTCTCAAGGTACTAACACCACTATAAGCTAGTAATGTGACTTTTTAGCAATCTACAATGTGGCTCAGTGATGTTCCATCTTTCAAGATGGTGGCCCCTTTAAATGTTTAGGCCATGTCCCAATAAAATCCTGCAATGCACACATTACAATTAGTGAATATCTATGCAAGATTCTCAACATATTTCCCATTTTTGCCACATTACTAGTCCCAAGGTGTTTCCTTTTGGACATATTTCATGATTTACTCTAGAGATATAACTTATGAAACCTCTATTCAATAAACGATTTAGTAGCACTTTCCAAATTCCAACTAATAACAAAGTTCCTTAAATGAGAGGAAAAAAAACAAAATACTCAATTTCTTTAGTATTTTTTACTCAATTACTTGGGTATTTGTCTAATTGTGTTACCTGTAAGAATCTCATCGATTACGGAAATGGTAAGAAAAGAGACTATCTATGTTTACATTCTTCCCTAAAGTCTGACCAAGGCCTAAATTTGATGGGATGCCCACTATTTCACATGATAGCTAACTTTCTCCAAATTTGCAAAACCAACAAGAAATATTAACCAAGGAACTTGACTGCCATTATGTCTTAAGGACTCCAAATCCATGATTGCAAGATCACATGATTCCTTCACATTTGGAGTGCAACAAGGCCAAATCTCTGAAATTATGGCAATTGCTATAAATTCACATTTGTTTGATCTATGGTTAGGTTTGATCACTATGTTTCCTTCCATTTTCCAACAAGTGCACATATACTTTTCAGAATTCATTCAAGTTTTGAGCACTAAGAATTCCATTGCTCTTTACTAATCTAGAAGAATGGCATAGACAAACTTTTTCTCTAGATGGAAACCCTCAAACTATAGGGAAATATAGTCATCCATCACGTATTATTCATCCAAATTACCTACCCTTTACAATCCAAAAGGTTCTCATAGGAAAACTCTTGCTTTAGATGGAACACCTAGATTGTAACACATTGAAATCACCCCTAGAACTTGGGAACACCACCTAAGATTGGGACTACTCTAGTTTCAACGACTCCCCAATGTTCACAACAAAGTGATATTGGACATCATTGCACTCAAGCCTATGTAATTCCTCATTGATATATTGCATTGGAATGGGTTCAATCATTGGTTCTATCCCCTTCTCTATAGAGAACTCTAGCATATCTTGTGTTTCTTTCATACCCTTGGTCACGCTCCCAAATATCGACTTCATTGCTAGATGAATAGAAGAAGAAATAAATGCCTTATTGTGGATTTGGTTGCATCCATGAGAATAGCATTGGCTTTGCAGCTGCAACACACATTTCTATTCATCTAACGGAGCACCAAGGATTGGGATTGTAGCCATTTACCTACAAACAAGTTGAGAGGGCTAAACTTCATCTCCTTTAGCAACCCCACCACAACAAAGTTGCCACCTGTCTTCAGCAATGGAAGGTAGAGATCTAATGATGATCTCCAAAAGCTATGTCAAGTATAAAATCAAGGGACCGAGCTGCTTGCTGCATGTCAAACGGTAGTTGATTATACAATTATGTATGGTAAGTGGTAATGTATCTCAAAGATATGCCTTAATTAGGCCATTGCACTTCGTGAGAATAGTGCGGTTACCTGCATGTGTGTTACATTGGAAGTGACCAAAAATTTATCAGCCCCTAGAATACCAAGTGCCTCTTCCTTCTTGGAAGAGGAGGTGCTGAGATCAGTAACCACAACACCAAAAGCCTTGGCAAATTTGACTAACATATGTCCAAGGCCTCCAAGTCCTAACACACCAACCGCTTTATTAGGCTTAAACATTCCATGCCATACCATTAGGTTGTATACAATAATACTAGCACAAAGTAGAGGTACATTTATTTTAACTTTTAACTTATCTAGAATCTTGACACAGTACTTGCATCACCAAAACACCACATCACCTTATGCTCATGCTATATCAATCCCTTCCTCAAATATTCAATGAGTTCAATCTCTTTTAAAGCACTCAAGTGGCACATTGACCAAGTAAGTTACTTGGAGTTAGAAGTAGGTGCATATATATTATTCAGCTTCCTAGTTGGAAACTTTACATGATGAAAATCACAGTTTTCATCATGTAACATTATGTTAGTAAGTAATGCTAATAACAGATTGACAGTCTGTTCTCAATGTCTTAAACCAAGAAGAAATCATTTGACATTTGTGTGATTCATTCATTAAATATTGCTCAGGATGTTGCCTAACCTTTCATCCACCACCATATGTGTAAAGAAGCCACCCCGTGTAATAGCACCATAATAATCCACAGAATCGTAGGTGAGGTTTACTCCTTTTTCACAGTAGGGTTCCATGGACTTACAGCAAAACTCACATTTACGACAGGTATTCACATATGTGCCGGTGCCAACTCGATCCCCCACTTTGAAGTTTGTAACTTTAGAAACAACCTCTATTACAATACCACAATTTCATGTCCGCGTACATTTTTTTAAAAGAGTTATTCTCAAGTGAGCTCTTTGCATTTGAACCTTGACATTGTGTATTCTTAATGTTTCTAGAGACCAATGCAATGTACACAATGGAGTCTATGAATGTGCTTACCCTGGAACAACGTTATCTTGTATGACACATCATATGGACCTGGAAGCCCGTATTTCACACACACACACACACACACACACACACACACACACACACACACACACACACACACACACACACACACACACACACACACACACACACACACACACACACACACACACACACACACACACACACACACACACACACACACACACACACACACACACACACACACACACACACACACACACACACACACACACACACACACACACACACACACACACACACACACACACACACACACACACACACACACACACACACACACACACACACACAGTGTGTGTGTGTAATTGGGGTTAATTCATTGTCTACTAGAAGCACATGGCTATTGATTAAATTACAATGGCATCCACATGGAGTATATTAAGTTTTCAATACTCACAAATTTTTTATAAGCAACATACAGGCATCAAATATAAAACAGTAAGTCAAAAGCAGTTGTTAGGGACCAAAAGCCACACAGACAGGGCAACAATGGGCATAGATCCTGATGATCCTTAACATCAGATGATAATACATGTGAGCACATGCAACTGGCTCAATGAGTAATACATATTGTCATTAATGTGTGTGTATAAGGACAAACATTAAGAGGAACATGTTCACAGCCCCCATAGACTTTAATGAGTAATACATATTGTCATTAATGTGTGTGTATAAGGACAAACATTAAGAGGAACATGTTCACAGCCCCCATAGACTTTAGAGTTTCTTGGATTGAAGCGTCATCCATAAAAAGTTTAGAATAAACTGATTAATGGATGAAACTGAGATCAATCCCACCATGCCTGTTGATAATTGAGGGATGTGTGTGTGTGTTTGAGAGAGAGAGAGAGAGAGAGAGAGAGAGAGAGAGAGAGAGAGAGAGAGAGAGAGAGAGAGAGAGAGAGAGAGAGAGAGAGAGAGAGTAGTACGTGCAGATCAAAGATGGTATAATTAATTGAGTGAATCGATGAAACGATGAGGGTGGGTGAGGAACACCCTTGCATCACAGTCAAAGGTGTTGAAAAGTTTAACTAGTCTGCTAAACCCATCAAGAAATCAATCAAAAGACAAGGGTGGGTGAAAAGCTCCCTTGTGTCACAGGTGTTGAGAAGTTTAAATAGTTCCCTTAACCCATCAAGGAAACAACTCGCTACATGATCCTGACAATACTTGATAGCAAGGAAAATTGAGCGAAAAACTAACAGAACTGGATGAAATGAAACTTTTCCTATTAAGGATATCCCCAATGGATTATGACTAGGGCGAACTGTAAGTTTGTCAAGTGTAGCCTATCACTTCTGTTGGGGGAATTGTGAGTTCTAAGCACGTCACACATGGCACTCATGCAATCGTCACCCAATAAGGGCACAACCCTTGAAGCATCACAAGGACACCTTTCCACTAACTTGTCAGATGTGGATCCTAAAGTTCCCCTTTCTACCCTTGTGCATGTCGTCGCCACCACAGAAGACGCGTACATTGTCCAAGGTATGCTCTTTGGATCATTGCATGTGGACATTGTGACAAGTTGTGGACCCCTAACAAGGGGTGAGCTGCTCAACATCCCCTCCTCTAAAGCTTTAAGGGAAAGCTATGTGGCCATCCTTTCCAACCTTGCTTACATCCTTGACAATCTTTGGAACAATCGATTTGATGGAGCACCTGAAGCAAGCCAAGCAAGCTTTCCTAAAGATTTTGACTTTGACCAATGGGCTAGTTTAGCACAACCACACTTCACCAACCTTTACAAGAGAGGAAATCTTCAAGGAGCTCTCGACCCAAATGCTCCAAGAAGTGGCAATAGCCATGGTGAAGGAGCTTATGGGGCAATGAGTCCCTAAAGTCCAGCATCTAGGATGAAATGATTACCCGGCTCCATTAGGAGATCAACAAGCAAACATACATCATCCAAGGAGACCAATTGACTCAAGGAGCCCATCGAACCCCATACAAACAAAAGGAGAAGCAAACAAAAAAGGTATGCTTGTTTAAAGATAAGGCATGGATCAATGGAAATCGTTACTTTTGCTAATTGAGCACTCGTAGGTTAATGTCATGGCATTTGCCCCCTATTGATTTCATGTGCAACTAGATTAAATTTAATTGGGAGTCTTTGGGAGGCAAAGTCCTGATTGCCCAATATTTGCCAAACAATTACTTGTGCTTCTTTTTTGATTTTGAGGACCTTGCAATTAAAGCCATGAGTTATGGTCAATGGATTTAGGAACTCTCCTCTCTCCCTTTTCAAGTGGAAGCTTGGCTTCAACCTAAATGGCTCGAAATCGACCAAAGTCCCTATCTAGGTAGAGCTTTCTAACCTATCAATGTGTCTTCACCTTTCCTAAAACAAATAGCTTTACCCCTATGCAAAATCCTAGGATAGAGATAAATCAATTCTATTAACCCTTGTTGATACCTGCAAAACCTAGCATAGGAACTTTCCAATATCTTGAAAATATATGACGAGTTTAGCACCCATGAACACAATCAACTAGTGGTTTATAGAAACCTCCCCAATTCCTACTTCAAATGCTATAAAGAATGATATTTTATTAAAGATTATTCAATACTCAAGTCACCCAAACCCCCCAAATAAAAGATTATTCAATAAAGAATGATATTTTATTAAAGATTATTCAATACTCAGGTCACCCAAACCCCCCAAATAAAATGTGAACCAAGAAGTAACCCTTGACTGCTTCCAAACAATCAACAATAAGAAAAAGCATAATAGAAATAAAAATTAGCAGACCACAAAAATCATGAGAGAGATAGTCCACCATAAATTTTCTTTTCAAGGGAAGTAAAAATTTCTGGTGGACTCTCTCTCTCTCTCTATATATATATATATATATATATATATATATATATATATATATATATATATATAGAGAGAGAGAGAGAGAGTTAATATTATAATAATATTAGTATTAAAATATATGATAGTATCATAATGTTATTGATATAATAAATATCACTATAGTATTATAATAGTAGTAACTATATATATATTAATATTAATACATTTAATATGAGAATATTGATACTATAATCAAGGTAATGAATATTCTTTTACTATTTTAGCAATAATAATAATGCAATAATGCATATGTTAATGTAGTTGGTATATTGGATTAAGGCATATGGGAGTATTAACACATTAACACATATACTAAAACATGATCGTGATATTAATATAAAAAGTACTAATAATATTAATAGTACCATACCTTTAAGTATATCTGAGATTATTATATTTAAAATTACAGTATAATATTTCTCATATATTAATGTAACTAATGCTAGATTAATATACATTAATATTAACATATTTACATATATGTTGACATAGAAATTTGGCATTAAATTATATAAAAATAAACAATATAGTTCTTCAATGGGTAATATTCATGTATTAAAATAATGATAACCTTATTATATTTAGATGTGTTAATATATTAAAATATTACTAAAATTAATATGATTATGTGTTAATATACTAATATACATGAATATTGTTAATATATAGATGTATTAACTTATGTATTGGTCAATTTTGAGAGAGAGAGAGAGAGAGAGAGAGAGAGAGAGAGAGAGAGAGAGAGAGAGACACACACACACACACAGAGAGAGAGAGAGAGAGAGAGAGAGAGAGAGAGAGAGAGAGAGAGAGAGAGAGAGAGAGAGAGAGAGTAGTACGTGCAGATCAAAGATGGTATAATTAATTGAGTGAATCGATGAAACGATGAGGGTGGGTGAGGAACACCCTTGCATCACAGTCAAAGGTGTTGAAAAGTTTAACTAGTCTGCTAAACCCATCAAGAAATCAATCAAAAGACAAGGGTGGGTGAAAAGCTCCCTTGTGTCACAGGTGTTGAGAAGTTTAAATAGTTCCCTTAACCCATCAAGGAAACAACTCGCTACATGATCCTGACAATACTTGATAGCAAGGAAAATTGAGCGAAAAACTAACAGAACTGGATGAAATGAAACTTTTCCTATTAAGGATATCCCCAATGGATTATGACTAGGGCGAACTGTAAGTTTGTCAAGTGTAGCCTATCACTTCTGTTGGGGGAATTGTGAGTTCTAAGCACGTCACACATGGCACTCATGCAATCGTCACCCAATAAGGGCACAACCCTTGAAGCATCACAAGGACACCTTTCCACTAACTTGTCAGATGTGGATCCTAAAGTTCCCCTTTCTACCCTTGTGCATGTCGTCGCCACCACAGAAGACGCGTACATTGTCCAAGGTATGCTCTTTGGATCATTGCATGTGGACATTGTGACAAGTTGTGGACCCCTAACAAGGGGTGAGCTGCTCAACATCCCCTCCTCTAAAGCTTTAAGGGAAAGCTATGTGGCCATCCTTTCCAACCTTGCTTACATCCTTGACAATCTTTGGAACAATCGATTTGATGGAGCACCTGAAGCAAGCCAAGCAAGCTTTCCTAAAGATTTTGACTTTGACCAATGGGCTAGTTTAGCACAACCACACTTCACCAACCTTTACAAGAGAGGAAATCTTCAAGGAGCTCTCGACCCAAATGCTCCAAGAAGTGGCAATAGCCATGGTGAAGGAGCTTATGGGGCAATGAGTCCCTAAAGTCCAGCATCTAGGATGAAATGATTACCCGGCTCCATTAGGAGATCAACAAGCAAACATACATCATCCAAGGAGACCAATTGACTCAAGGAGCCCATCGAACCCCATACAAACAAAAGGAGAAGCAAACAAAAAAGGTATGCTTGTTTAAAGATAAGGCATGGATCAATGGAAATCGTTACTTTTGCTAATTGAGCACTCGTAGGTTAATGTCATGGCATTTGCCCCCTATTGATTTCATGTGCAACTAGATTAAATTTAATTGGGAGTCTTTGGGAGGCAAAGTCCTGATTGCCCAATATTTGCCAAACAATTACTTGTGCTTCTTTTTTGATTTTGAGGACCTTGCAATTAAAGCCATGAGTTATGGTCAATGGATTTAGGAACTCTCCTCTCTCCCTTTTCAAGTGGAAGCTTGGCTTCAACCTAAATGGCTCGAAATCGACCAAAGTCCCTATCTAGGTAGAGCTTTCTAACCTATCAATGTGTCTTCACCTTTCCTAAAACAAATAGCTTTACCCCTATGCAAAATCCTAGGATAGAGATAAATCAATTCTATTAACCCTTGTTGATACCTGCAAAACCTAGCATAGGAACTTTCCAATATCTTGAAAATATATGACGAGTTTAGCACCCATGAACACAATCAACTAGTGGTTTATAGAAACCTCCCCAATTCCTACTTCAAATGCTATAAAGAATGATATTTTATTAAAGATTATTCAATACTCAAGTCACCCAAACCCCCCAAATAAAAGATTATTCAATAAAGAATGATATTTTATTAAAGATTATTCAATACTCAGGTCACCCAAACCCCCCAAATAAAATGTGAACCAAGAAGTAACCCTTGACTGCTTCCAAACAATCAACAATAAGAAAAAGCATAATAGAAATAAAAATTAGCAGACCACAAAAATCATGAGAGAGATAGTCCACCATAAATTTTCTTTTCAAGGGAAGTAAAAATTTCTGGTGGACTCTCTCTATATATATATATATATATATATATATATATATATATATATATATATATATATATATATATATATAGAGAGAGAGAGAGAGAGAGAGAGAGTTAATATTATAATAATATTAGTATTAAAATATATGATAGTATCATAATGTTATTGATATAATAAATATCACTATAGTATTATAATAGTAGTAACTATATATATATTAATATTAATACATTTAATATGAGAATATTGATACTATAATCAAGGTAATGAATATTCTTTTACTATTTTAGCAATAATAATAATGCAATAATGCATATGTTAATGTAGTTGGTATATTGGATTAAGGCATATGGGAGTATTAACACATTAACACATATACTAAAACATGATCGTGATATTAATATAAAAAGTACTAATAATATTAATAGTACCATACCTTTAAGTATATCTGAGATTATTATATTTAAAATTACAGTATAATATTTTTCATATATTAATGTAACTAATGCTAGATTAATATACATTAATATTAACATATTTACATATATGTTGACATAGAAATTTGGCATTAAATTATATAAAAATAAACAATATAGTTCTTCAATGGGTAATATTCATGTATTAAAATAATGATAACCTTATTATATTTAGATGTGTTAATATATTAAAATATTACTAAAATTAATATGATTATGTGTTAATATACTAATATACATGAATATTGTTAATATATAGATGTATTAACTTATGTATTGGTCAATTTTGAGAGAGAGAGAGAGAGAGAGAGAGAGAGAGAGAGAGAGAGAGAGACACACACAGAGAGAGAGAGAGAGAGAGAGAGAGAGAGAGAGAGAGAGACACACACAGAGAGAGAGAGAGAGAGAGAGAGAGAGAGAGAGAGAGAGAGAGAGAGAGAGAGAGAGAGAGAGAGAGAGAGAGAGTGTGTGTGTGTGTGTGTGTGTGTGTGTGTGTACATGCTAGCACGCATGCATGTGTGTGTGGTTTTTTTTCATTTCACTTATATGTCAGCAATATAACATGTCCCTTTATAAAAAGTAGCCGTATGATGTCCTAATAGGAAATTATAGTCAACCATTACTTTGTAACACCATACATCTAAAATGAGCACTCAATGTAACACCATACATGATCATCTTAGAGTGCCATGACGATGATTTCTAGGTCAGGTCACAAGGAACTTTAAACACTTTGCCATATAGTAAAAAAAGAGAGATTTTCTAGATACTTATCAAAGTATCTAGAAAAAGTCTCAACTAGTAAAAATGGAATGCTTTACAAGTTAGTCATTCAGTAAAATCATCCTATATAGGAATTTCAAAAATTTCTAGTTTTGGATATAGTAAAATTTCCCTATATAAGGAAACTAGTTAAAACTTGTAATATAGTAAATTTTTTCTTAAGAACACCTAGTTGGAATCATTGATATAGCAAAAATATTTCTATATTCTTACAATATTTTTAAAAATACTATAATAATAAATATTTAGTAAAATTATATTTATACTTTCTAAATTGCTAATAATGTGATTATGAAGCCACATATAAAGAAATTCATGGGCCTTTAATATCTCTTTCTTTCTTGCACATTCAAAGTGGGCTGCCTATGGGGGATATTATAAGCTTAGTTAGGTGCACCAGTTTGGGGGTTGATGAAGTTGGCCATTGGGTTTTGTGCCAGGATGTGACCGTACAGAGCCAATGACTTTCCCTCTTAGTAAGGCCAATCGATGAGCAGTTGATCACATGTAGTTCTTGCTAGGTTCCTCCATCCCAAAGATCCATCCAAGTCTTCAAGCCCTTGTTATGGATTGCCTTAGGTTTTTTGCAATTGGGGGGAAGCTCCCCTCTTGCAGGATCAAATTCTTGGGTTGTGGTGAATTGTGTGATTTTAATTGGCAGTCTATTACCAAGAATGTCAAATCACTTGGATTCTGGCGAATGGCCCCTTGTAGTCAAAGAGGACTCAATCTAATCCCTTAAAAGGTGTACCCACGGTTGATCAGAGAGAACCTTCTTAAGTAGACCAAAGAGAAATCTATTGGCCTTGTTTGAGAGTGACTCTAATCCAAAGGCCCCATCCTCCTTATCAGTTATTGTCATGGTATCCCAAGAGATTTGGACCAGACCACTTCCATCATGTCTCTTCTGAATAAACTATTTGAGCATTGTTTCTACTTGCTCCACAATGTTGTGCTTATTGGAAGGAGAGCCCATATAGATAGTGTTCAATGTAAGGATTGACTTGACCACCATCAACATGCCTATCAACATCAGTTCATTCTCTCTCCACTTAGCTACCTTTGCCTCCACTTTATCTTTAAGACATTGGAATTGTTGTTTGATGTTGACACCAACATCTAAGGGGTATCCCAAGTACCTAACAATATACCTAGTACCTATTAGCCTAAAACCATATGCTTCCAGCCATTAATAATGCCCTACAAAAGAGAGGGAAATTAGTTTAGTCTTATTAATACTAATCTTGGATGTCGATAGAGTTGCAAACTCCTTGTTGATGGCCAACAAATCGACCGATTATTTCTTAGCCTGCAATATGCTAGCATTGTCATTAGCAAAGAATTGCACCATGAATTGCTATTTGTTAGGCATGGGTAGGCCTTGGAAAATTGCCTTATCATTTCTTTTAAGTGAAGGATCAATGATGAGGGAAAATAGGAGAGGGGCCAATGGGCATCCTTGTCGTATCAACCTCTTGAGGGGGAGGGGGGGGAGTCAAACCATTAACCAGAGGCCAAGGCATTTGAGAACAATGCTGAGACCATCTTAATGAATATTGGTATAAATCCAAAGGCATCAAGCATAGCAGTGATAAATCTCAAGTTGACTCTATCATAATCTTTATTGAGGTCCATATTGACCAAGACAAAGTTCATTTGGTAAATCAAAGCCTAATCTATAGCAAGCACGAGGTTCATAACTGCATTCTGTATAGAGCACCCATGGATGAAACCATACTTTCTTTGGTAGACCACTTTGGACAACAATATCCTAATTCTCATAGCCAAAGTTTTGGCTAGAACCTTGTATGCAAAGGGGAGCATTGTTAACAAGCCTCTAATGAGCTAACTTGATTCTCTCAAAGGACTTGGGCACTAATTCAATGAGCCCTCTATTTAAAATCTTAGAGAGGTATCTTGAGGCACAAACCCAATTAAGTTCAAGGGGGAGGCCATCATGGCATTGGGCCTTCCCCTTTTTCATTGCCCATAGTACCATCTTGATCTCATCCTTGGAGAAGGACTTTTCGAGCATTAGAGCTTCATGCATAGGAATCCATTTAACAAAGTCTCTGAAGAAGGCCTCAACCATAGCTTCATAGTCATGTGTCTTTGGGGGATTAGTTTGAGCAATCGAGGAGAGGTGGCAATTAAAAACCCAAGCAATCCCTTGATCATCAAAAACCATATTACCCATCTCATCTTCTACAGAAACAATGGTTTCCATCTTGTGTTTAGATCTAAGTGCACCTAGAGACCAAGTAATGGGAGCATCACCCATGATATCCCATATACATTTGAGTTGGACCTTAGCAATAGAGACCTTCCTTTCGGAAAAATTCCTTGATTCCAACTCTCTTCCAACTGCATTACTTGATCTCCAAGAGTAAGGCCAAGAGCACTGATAGCAACTTCTCATGCCTTGGCAACAAGGGGGCAATTCCTCCTTCTATAAGTAACCATCTTGGTGCCATGCCTCTTTGAGGCCTTAACAACACTCTCTAAGCATTTGATCCATCTGAACTTAGGAGATCACATGTTGTCCCTCAATCCTTCCCATGTGCAACACAGGGATTGAACAAATTGTTTATCATCCAAAAAATAAGTGTTGAGTCTAAATGGGGAGGGACCATCAGATGTCTTACCTAAGAGGACCACCTTAAGGGATACTAGCAAGGGGATATGGTCGAATGCCATCTTTGAGAGGATGGGAAGGACCCGAAGACCATTGGAAATCCACCATGCATGCACATTAGCATAGCACCTATATACAAGCGGGTAGTGTGCCATGTGGTACCTTGGTCTCTGTTGTGCCTAGTAAACACATCTTCCATCTTCTTTTGCTACATTAGGGTTGAACAGAAGGTTTAAGGCAGTCCCAACTATCCTTGTGACACAATATATATCATGTGTATGTGCAATTATAATAAATAAGTGTGCACATAAATGCATGATTATCTAGACATTGGATATATAAACCATGCATGGGAATATGAATAAATATCTGGGATATGAAAAAATTACATTGGCAAGTTTACACCTTGATAAATTTGCAAGTTTCCTATGTTACCATAATAGAATCTTCGCAATACTCCATCACATTAAAAGTTCTACACATCATGACATTAGTACATAAAACTATGTTTGGTGTAGACAATAGCTATATGGAATGGTTTTTCTATCACTGCCTACATATGAAAAGTGTCTTTGAAATGCAAAGCATTCAAGATGATATTGAGATGTAAGTTACATTAATAGTTGTCCAAGACTTAGTAACATAGGTTAGGGTCCAACACATTAGCATAAGATGGTTTTAAGAAGCGTTACTTAGCTTATTATGATAATGACTATTTTCTATGACTTATAAGTTATAAGATTTATTTACGATGTAAACACTTATTTTACTAGTTATAGATGCCTTTATATTTATCTAATAAAATTAAAATCCTAGTTTAAATCCAAAACCCCCTACATGGTAACTAGAAAAATACATGCATTTGCTCGATACTAGTCTATTTACTAGTTCTAACTTCATTTTTATATAGTAAAAATAAAAACCTAGTTTAGATCTAAAATTTCCCACTTACTAACTAGGAAATTTTATACATTTATGAGATGTGAATCTTTAACTATCTAGTTTAGTGTCTAAAGTTCCTCATGGGTATTGCTTAATGCATGTGGCCTACCTCCTCTCATTCACATGATGACTATCCATTTGTGGAGCTGATCGAGCATTAGATTGAAAACGGTTGTCTTGACCTTGATTGCGAAGTGATGGTTAGTTGTCTTGACCTCGATTGTGAAGTGATAGCTAGTTAGTGATAGAAACATTAATAAATCTTTACTTAAAGCTTTTATTTGTTATTCTTTTCTTTTCTTTTTCATTGTATAAGCCCCCTGTCACATGTAGAAGGGAATACTACATTTTCTCCAAATGAATGGGAGTTATGGTAAGAATACAAACAATTAGCTCTATCCAAACATAAGACATCATGCATAGAGATAGGAGACCACTATTTTCATGATTTGCAAAATAAATATGCATGTCCTAGAGGGAGAAGATTAAAAGATAAGGCAATATCATCATATTTTTTTCTCTCTCTCTTTGCATGAATTCTCTCATATTCTTTCTTTCACGAAACCCCCCTTTTTCCTACAAAAAATATTTTTTTCTAAGGCTTCCTTTCGAGTCTCCATCTTAAGTGTGAAGCCAACTTATAGTGTCATTCTTTGAGCCCATGCTTGTGTAGTTAACAACATCTAACATAAATTAAAATCTTGGCCACAACATAACCAAATCATCTAGGATAGTATGGTCAATTAAATACATAATATCACAATTTGTAAAAATAGATATGACAAGCCAAGAAGGTGAACACATATTCATAGCCATATAAAGTAAATGTGCTATGGCTATTTGTCTTTAACTTTGTATCCAACTTGACTTGTCTACTTTTATGTTAAATCCCCCGCCTCCATTTTAACATCAAGCATGTTGGCTTTAAGAATGGTTGCCACCACCACCCCAAATTTAGCCATAAAATGAGCTCTCAACACCCTTGGTCTCTTGGCATGGGTTTTTGGGACTTGAGCAAATAAAATTCAAGGCCTTAATTATATATAATCAACCTAATGCACTCCATAAAAACAATGTAGTCACATATACTCAACCTAATTTACTCCACAAAAGAAACCCACAAGATAATTTGAGAAAATTGATAATTCATTTAGTATAGGAAAAATGTCCAAAAATATCCTATAAAAGGACACATTGCAAGAGTTCTCTCACTCTTATTATCCCATACCCTCACTTTCAAGGTGACCTCTCCACCATCTTCCTCCTCTCCCCATCTTTTAGGTGGTTATTACCTCTCCCTCTAGTGGTTGTTGGCTACCCTCAACTTCATGCCACCAATTGCTTGGAGGTGTCACCTTCCTTTGCTAGTACCATCCTAGCTGATAGAGGCTATCGGCAGTGTATTGGAGTTGTTCCTTTGCTTGGAGGAACCATCACTTATCCCAACATGTCGCCTACTAGTCTAGCCATGTCATCATCATCTAGAGCTACTGCTAGTGTTTCTTGCACAATGGCCTATATTTTGTGCTAGTAAGAGTACTCTTAATGTTTTCATCCTCTTCACCATCTAGTAGAGTTTGGATTGTGTCACAATATACAAACTCGCATTTTGATGCCCTAGTGTCCTCACTAGCATCTTCATGACCATAGAAGGAGGCTATCAGCAATTTATTGGAGTTGTTGCCTTGCTTGGAGGACCCATGGCTTGTCCCAACATGTTGCCTACTAGTCTAGCCATGTCATCATCATCTTGAGCTACTATTACTCATGTTTCTTGCATAATTGCCTATATTTTGTACTAGCGAGAGTACTCTTGATGTATTCATCCTCTTCACCACATCTAGTAAAATTTGGATTGTGTTTCAATATACAAACTTGCATTTTGATGCCCTAGTGTTCTCACTAGCATCTTGATGACCAAAGGACAATGTTTTGCCCCCTCCAATACTAACCAAATCACTGACATTGCTGGATTTCACTTATGATTGATTCTTGGAGGGAAAAACTCTCTAACGTACTCCTTGGTCCACTCCCCTGCAAAGGGAGTGGTTATTGGACAACCTTGACTTTGTGAGCTTTTCCTATTGTATCTGAATTGTAATTATTCATTCATTCTTTGAGTTTTTGAGTGTTGCTCATTGTCCATCTATCTTATTTTCTAACTCCCTAAAAGTAAAGCTTTTTGAAACACATTTGGTGACAATCATTGGCATAGAGCCTCTTGATCTTCAACACTATGGTAGGAGATTGAGAGACTTTCTAGGCAATGTAGTTGTTCCTCTACCTATGATTGGATATACTAGTATGGATTTAGATTCATAAAGCTTGGGGAAATTGTGACGTACCTAAGGGCACAAATTGATATCGATATCATTGTCAAGCAAAGATTTGAATGGTTTGTTAACAAGTTCAAAGGGAAGATTAGCAAGTGGATGCCAACTCCCATCATGCTTGCAGGCAAGATAGTAGACACTTGAAATATTCTCACTTCAACGACTATCTTTGTTGCTTCATTGTTTGTCTTTTCAAAGATATCATGGCATCAGATAGAAAAATTGTTCAAACAATTCATTTGGTCCAATCAAGAAAATAGGAGACCAATATAAATTGGCTAGGAGTTCCTTACCTCTCACAAGAATGATGGTGGAGTAGGTCTTGAGACCTTGGATGATAAAGCCAAAAGGCTGGTTGTTGGTTTGCTTTAAAAATGCACTAGGATAGTGTTGCTTAGACATTGGCTTGAGACTATCATGAGCTGACTCTCTGACTTGGGTCCCTCTCTTTATGAGCTGACACCTACTTGTGTCAAGTCTTGGCGCAGTGGCAGAAACATTTTGCTCCGTTGACAGGGGGTGTGCCCACTCACTGGCAGATATTTCATGACATGTTTGGGTGCTGGATTCATGCTTATCGACTGTCATATGCCTATGCTATGCCCGCATGATGCTGGTTATGGTCTTAGCAGTATATGATTGACTTGGGATCCGCTTCTGGCACAATTAGCTCTCATTTACTGAAATCTGTCATTTATTACAGCAAGCTAAAATCTGCAGATTTTGAGCACTTCTCTAGCTGGCCGTGGAGCGGGCTGAACGGGAGCAGGTGGCTCCTCTTGAAAGATAACTCTGCGTAGTGAGGCAGCTAGGGAAGCCTTCCAAATAAAGTAAGAGAAGAAACATTGCCTATATCTGAAGACTATAGTCTATGGAGGTGTGTAAAAAGGGGTGGCAATTACTACTGCAGTGCATCTCATTAACATGTCGCCTAACAGTGGCATTGACTTTCAGGTTGCAGAGGAGTTATGGACAGGCAAGCCCCCCTCTTTTGATCATTTGTGTGTCTTTGGATGTGAGGCATTCTGCCATGTACCCAAGGACAAACACAATAAGCTGGATCCTAAAAGTGTCAAATGCATTTTCATTGGCTATGGAGATGCAGGAGAGATGGGTTACCATCTATGGGATCCGCAGGCACGGAAAGTGATTCGCAGCCATGATGTCACCTTTCATGAGGATAAAATGCATATGCAAATTGAAAAATGTTCTCTTTCAATCAAGCAAGGTCTCCCCTAACAATAGAGTTGGGGATTCTTCTCTATTGTGCATCATTTGGTTATGCCCTCATGCATTCGACCATTCAATGGCTCCAATTTGACCCTTCAATTGCTCCAATTCACAAAAAATTGAAAGTTGATAGATATCTCCACTTATATGGTGCTAGGAAATGGAAGGATTTATGAAATTGGGAATCCCACGATTGGTTCTCTTTGGATTACATTTGTGATAGATTCAATATATCTAAAGGGATTTGAATTTTCTTGCAAACACCGTGCATCATTTGAGAGATGATTGTCCCACAGATACTATTGTCAGCAGACCTATCCCTATTCTAAACATTCTTAAGAACCATGGTAATAAGATTCTATTAGATTGTACCAACCAAAGAGATTTCAAGGGTCCTAACTTGTTAGAGGTAAAGGCACCTATGCCTAGCCACTCATGTATTAGCTATACTGATAGTACCTACACATCGATACATTGTAGGTGGAAGATGCCCATCACTATCACTTCATTCTTTATTCTTTCAGTGACATTTGAATAAGGGAAGACTAGTCACACATTGTGACTATTGGAGTTCCAACATCTAATGTATCTCTCTCTCTCTCTTGCTCTTGCTCCTTCCAACATAGATCTTTCTTCTTCTCATGTGCTTCCACTCAGGGCTCAGTCCCTTCAAGTAGTATCAGAGCCATCTTCACCGAGAGCTTGGACTTGAAACTGGCATTGCTTGAGCTTACCTACATTAGTGTCTCTCCATTGGTGGCCATAGGTTCAACCTTTAAGGTTTGTATTGATCTTCCATTGCTTCATCACACTTTAAGATCTATTGAGGCTTCAGGTGTGGGTTTTTTTGGCATCCATTGGAGCTTGGGTTGCAGCTCATTTGTCACAACATTGAGGGCAGTAAGTAAAAACGTTTTTTCAACTATTGTTGACTTGTGAGCTTCCAACACTTGTGCCTCTTCAACCACACCTCCATTGCAGTTTAGCTTGAGGGAGATTGTCCCAAGCCTTCTTTTGAAGGCATTGTTCATTGTCAAAGTGAGAATTTAGCTCAGTTAGTTTAGCAACCCCTCAACCCAGGTCTACAATATTTGTGCCTGATGTTGTCCTAATGTCCCTGATTATATGGATAGAAACTAGTCATCATTTATAGCTTGGGAATGCTTCTAACACTTGGTTAGTACTCCTAGGCATTGGGTCATGGACTTTCGACATTATATGCATTGACTTTGATCTCCTGAGCTTTAGTTCACTGGTGTATATGATAGTCATTTATTGCAATCTATCTAGGAAGCACACTTATTAGTGTTTTGGAGCTTGTATTGATGCCTACTGATGCTCATTTGATGCTAGCACACTGATAGATGTTCATTTATTGCTTGTAGATGCTTTGTGGGCCACATTGAAGTCATTTGGATAAGTTTTTATAGGTTGTTTCATTGCTGGAATAACACGGTGACACAGAGGATTTTTAATGAGATCCAAATAGGGTTTCTAATCAATCCCATGTCACATAAGAGGTTTCACAATCATCAACATGATGAATGTAGCTATCATCAAGTTCAAGCTTGATAATAGCTTGACCCTTATCATCATTTTTATCCCATACAACTAAAAGTGAAGCTTCAATTGTTTTCTTCTCTTGACCACTTGTAATTGACCACAAGCCTTTCTTCATTAGGATCAGTTTGATCCTAGTTTGCCATGTATGAAATCCAACACCATTGAATCGGGATGTCAGTGAGTCCTTGCCCATGTTGAGATTGCAAGATTAGCAACAAATCAGCTCCAAAAAATTCAAATTTCAATTGAGCACAAGTGCCAAGAAGCACTAGGTGATTAGTATCAATAGATATTAGATACTATGATGCCCTTGAACTTGGGATCCTCTTGCAAGTCCGAGTCTTCCCCTCCTTGATTTGATGTTGGAGTTGCAAAAAAAAAACTAAGAGTAGTCTAGAAAAAGTGTTGAATTTGAGTGTGTCAAAGGACACAAGAGGATTAGTATTAATCAACACTAGTATTAAGAGATACAATGTAGTTGGCACTTGATGTTGAACCTTGTTCTTGCCAATTCGAAGTGGTAACTTAGTTGAGAAATCAATGTTGTAGTAGATCAGAGAGTCAATGACATTACTAAGACAAAGAAAGTAGGAAAATGAAGTAAAATTTGAGCTTTGAGATTAATGGCTATGGCTGCCCTCTTTAGGGTTTTGGTAGGTGACTGATTTTTTGGTGATTGTAGCATGTACATGTGATTATAATGCAAGAGATTTGATGGGGAGGTAGATTAGGTAGTAAGGCTTCAAAAGCCCCATAGAAATCGTCAGCAATGTTGCACGTACAAACTGTGCAGCCTGTACAAATGGATTGTTTCTCTCCTAGGCTTCTTCGAGCTACACTCCCCATGGTCAGGTAGCAACACATTTTGCCCTAGTCGTTCATGCCTAATGACATTGGGGTCTTGAACACCAGCAATGATGCCATGAGTCAACATGGAAAAAAGTGGCCTAGACCTAGTACTAGAGAATAAGTAGAGGAGCTTTGAACGTCAAAGCAACACTACTTTCTCCAAGCTAGAGTTCTTTGGGATGGTCTTGAAGGGCCCAACCTTTGTTAGTACCCTCAACTTTAGGAAAGAACCTGGGCCAATGGAATGAAAAAAAACAAAGGGAAAAATGGGCTTATTTCTTGGGGTAAGTGGGCTTTTAAACCCACTTGAGAGGGCAATAAGAAAGGCCCACGGGAAGGGGGTTTTGGATCCTAGGGGGGGTTTATTAAACCCACTTGAAAGGGCTTTGAGGAAGTTCACAAGAAGGAATTTTGTGACTGGTATCAAAGCATGGCTTCCCAACTCTTGATCTTGGCTCGTGGAATTCTCAGCTTCCCATCGACTCCCTACTCGCATTGGGTCTCCATCCCGATAGCCATAGCCGACTCCCTTGAGCTCCTGTCACTCCCCGGCTTCCCGAGCCTGAGAGGCACCCTCAGGGCATTCACACAAAGGTATTGCTTCATTCTTTATTGGGTTTTATTTAGTCCTAGGGTGCAGGCAACAGGGTAGTCATATCCAAGGTTCATGGAGCTCATATCTTGCTCCCCTTTCATGGTGGTTTGTTGAGGCCTCTTCCTAGGCTTCATTGGTTCCTACCCTACCCCCCACACTTGCCATTTAGACCATGTGGCATTGCAGCAACTCCAGATCAGCCTATGTGTTTTGTGCCAGATTCCAGCCCTGCGTGTGATTAGCATTTGACTACACACTTCATGCTTGGTGGCTCATATACTAAGTTTTGAGCATTTATGTGCTTGGCAAATGGTTCTTGGCCATATACTAATTTGAAGCCTATTTAGCACTGTTTTGAAATAGTTTACAACAGGTCACATGCATTTTATGTTAGTACTACACTAACAGTTAATGTTATGCTTGGTTTGGGCATACATAGTGAAGTAGTTTGACACCCTATTGATGCCCGGTGATCATGTTATCTTGTGTATATGCTTTGCCATCATTTTGGTGCTAATTTGAGGCCTGAAATACTCAGTTTGGAGCAGTGAATGTCTGCTATAATACATTGAGCTGAAGCCATTTTACTCATGTATGCTTATGCCTATGCTAATCGGGCTATGTCTTTGGGATATGCAATGAAGTATTGACCTTCGAGGTACGACATCGAGCTTGTCTTTGGTTTCAGACTTTTGAGCTTGTCTTAAGCTCTGACTTGGTTGTTCTTCACTGGCATTTGGCTTCAGTTGGCATGCTTTGGACCGGTCTATGCCTATTGTCACTGCTTGACATTTAGGCTTCTTGCATTTATGCGTAGGTCAGATATGGATGCCACTTGGTTTGCCCATGCTTGACAGTTACATGGAGCTTCATCTACAGATGTATTTGAGCATTTTGGATCTACTGGACATTACATTTGGTTGTCGGTTACATGCTCTTTGCATGCTTTTAGGCTTATGCTTTACAGGTCTGAGATAGCTTGGGATTAAGCTCCGGATGTACCCTACTGGGATTTGGCATGTCTGATGCTATGTATTTAATGTATTAGAGTGTTGTTTGCTCTCTTTGCATTTGACTTCACTCCCAGTGGGAGCCTCTTAGAATATTCGGATGTACACAGAGTCTTATTTACAGCTAAGCTTGAGCTTGTGGGACAATTACATGCATTTGCTCTCTTGAGAGCTTTATGTCTGCAGTTAGTCTATAGTGGGATGATTTGATATGCCTATTGGGGCAAGCACCTATCTCTGTCACAGGTTTGTCAATTTTGTATGCATCTTGGATGGTTATGTATTGAGCTTCTTGCTCTATCAGTTGTGCTTGTGCTCGGTCTCTTCTCTTACCTCGAGACCCATTACATGCATAACTTCTGGACCTATGAGATGTCTCTTGCCTGACATGTTATTGGTTTGACAATTCTTGGTTCCTTCTTGCTCCTGGAAACTCACTGTTGGATGTATCTTGCTACTTGGCAGTTGTAATGACATATGTATCAGTGATTGCTTCATTTTGGGACAGTTTTACATACTGCTGTCATTTATTACACTAAGCTGAAATCTGCAGATTTTGAACACTTCTCTAAAGGGTAATGCTTACTATTTGATGTTATCTTAGTCATATTTGGTGGACAAGTGATTCTCTTGGTAAAATTCACTCTTTCAGCCAAATTTAGCAGTGGTTTTAGTGCATTTTTTGCTAATTACAGCAACCTGCAATTTTGCCTTTTTGCATTGATTTGGGACAGTATGACTGGTCATTTGAAAGACACATCTCTCTTTAACATTGCCAAGTTGGATGGTACCAACTATGGGTATTGGATGTCCCAAATATGGCAGGTTTTGACGTAGAAGTTGTAGATTAAACCTTTGCATTTCAAAGGTGTCAAACCTAAGGATATGTATGATTATATTTGGATGGAAGTTGATGAGCTATGCAAGTCTACCATTATTTTGTCACTCTTAGAAGAGGTCCATCATAATGTTGTTGAAGATGAGAATCAGAGTGCATGGGATTTATGGGAGAAGATTCAGGAGCTTTATGCACAGCAGAGTCCTGCATCACAGATGTATTGGCTGAAGCAGTTAATGGACCTTCGCACGAAGGAGGGGACCTCCCTTTCATCTCATTTCAGTCACTTTCATGCTATCATGAAGATTCTGTTGTCACAGGGTATTGAGTTCAAAGACAACTTGCACCCGTTGTTTCTCCTTGGCACCTTGCCTAAATCATGGGATGTCTTCCATACTACCATATACATGAACAAGCTTGATGTGATGAAAATCAAAGATGTTGAGAGTGCTTTATTGATTGAGGAAATCAACATGAGAAACAATGATGCTTCCCGCTCTTCACATGCATTGACCGTTAGAGGTGGCAGACATGGCAAGCATGATAATGATCATAAGGGGCAGGGACTCTCAGAAGTCCAGGTCCAAGTCACGTGGTCACAGTAAGTCCTGTGGATGGAAGTCTGATCTTACATGTCATTATTGTGGGAAAGTAGGACGTATTAGGCCGTAGTGCCATAAAATGCACGATGATAAGCGCAAGGAAAAGGGAAAAGAAAAAGTGCAGGAAAAGTCTTCTGAGCATAGTATTGTACCTGCAAAGTCCAGTGTGAAGATAGAAGAGGTTAATGTCATGCAAGCCACTGATTCAGATAATAATTACATACTTGTAGCCTCTTCATGCAATGGCTTACAGGCTTCTGAGATACATTCTATGTATGCATAGTGCTGGCTCTTGGATTTGGGTGCTTCCTTTCATGTGACACCCTGTCGAGATTAGTTTCATACCTATTATACCATGTTTGGTTCTGTGCATCTTGGTGATGATAGGTCTCTTGACATTGTGGGCATTGGAGATGTTAGGCTGCAGTTTCCTTTTGGTAGTTCATTTGTTTTGCATGATGTACGCCATGTACCTGTGTTGACTCGCAGCCTTATGTTAGCTGGACAGCTTGATGATGCAGGGTATTTTGTGTCTTTTGGAGACTTTGGACGGAAGATTACTCATGACAGGCTCGTATTTGCAAGAGGTGCCAAGTCTTGCAACGTCTATCCCTTAGTTGTATCAGGAGCTACATTGGATCATGTTTTGTTTGTGGATTCTATTCCCCATGTATCCCTTTGGCATGCTCATTTGGGGCATATGTCTCTTAAAGGAATGAAAATGCTCTGTGCTTTGCAGTATCTTCCGCCTTTTGACTCTTCGCATTTTGATTCTTGTGATCATTGTTTATATGGCAGGCAGACTAGAAATACGCATATAAAGTCTGGTAAGAAACGCATGGGTGAGGCCTTGGCTCTTGTGCACTCATATGTATGTGGGCCCATCACCTGTTAGTCACTTGGTGGGGCAAAGTACTTTGTTACTTTCATAGATGATTACTCGCATAAGGTTTGGGCTTATCCCATAAAGAGAAAATCCGATGTCTTAGACATTTTTCAGTGTTGGCTTGCATTGGCAGAGAACCAGTCTGGGAAAAGGCTCAAATGCCTAAGGTTGGATAATGGGGGTGAGTATGTATCACGTGCTTTTGAGCATTTTTGTGATGAGTGGGATATTAAGCATTAGTTGACTACCCCTTACACCCCACCCCAGAATGGTATGGCTGAATGCATGAATAGGACCATTCAGGAAAGGGTCCGTAGCATGCTTAGCCAGGCTGGCTTACAGCATCACTTTTGGGTTGAGGCAATTACTGCTGTAGTGCATCTCATTAACAGGTCGCCTAGCAGTGGCATTGGCTTTCAGGTTGCAGAGGAGGTATGGGCAGGCAAGTCCCCCCTCTTATGATCATTTGCATGTATTTGGATGTGAGGCGTTCTACCATGTGCCCATGGACAAACGCAATAAGCTAGATCCTAAAAGTGTCAAATGCATTTTCATTGGCTATGGAGATGCAGGAGAGATGAGTTATTGTCTATGGGATCCGCAGGCGCGGAAAGTGATTTGCAGCCATGATGTCATCTTTCATGAGGACAAAATGCACATGCAGCTTGAGAAAGTGGTTGAGGTACACAGAGTTATCTTTTAGGAGGAGCCACCTGCTCCCGTTCAGCCCGCTCCACGGCCACAGCTAGACAGTGCATAGCATCACCTAATGCTCATGGCCCATATGCTAGACATGTTGATGTTAGACAGGATGTCGGTCAGGCAGCAGATCCTGGGTTGAGGCGTTCTACTAGAGATAGACAACCTCCTAACCATTTTGCACCCTCTATGGATTATGTATTGGTTACAAATGCAGAAGAGACTCTTACTTATGATGAGGCTATGCACAGGGGTGATTGTCACTCTTGGGAGAGGGCTATGTAGTCTAAGCTTGACTCATTACATAAAATAAGACTTGGGATTTGGTTTCCTTGCCTTAGGGTAAGAAGGCTTTGCCATGCAAGTGGATGTATAAGCTGAAAAGTACCCCTGGACACCCCAAGCCGGCATACAAGGCTCGATTGGTTGCTAAGGGTTTTAAGCAGGAGCATGGTGTTGACTTTAATGAAGTCTTTTCTCTTGTGGTCAAGATGGCCACCCTACACTTAGTCTTGGCCTTGGTTGCACAGCTTGACCTGGACTTATACCAGATGGATGTCAATACCGCTTTTCTACATGGGGACTTGCATGATGAGATTTACATGGAGCAACCTAAGGGCTTTGCAGACCCTGGCAGGGAACACCTAGTGTGCAAGCTCAAGAAGAGTCTATATGGCTTGAAGCAAGCACCTAGGGAATGGTACCATATGTAGCAACTGCCTCAGCCCAATAAAAATCTGGCAGGTCTTTTTCATTGAGCATGGCACGAGATACCTCTCCAATATGCCTGTTTTTCCTTTCTGCAATTCCATTTTGTTGTGGGGTATGACTCCATGAATATTGCTGCTTTATGCCATGCTCCTGCAGAAACCTTGCAAACTCATTTGAGAGGTACTCTCCCCCTCCATCTAACCTTAGGCATTTTATTTGCAGGCCTGTTTCTTTTTCAACCATAGCTTTAAGAGTTTTGAAATGCCCAAAAACTTCACTTTTCTTTTTCATAAAATATACCCAAACTTTTCTGCTATAGTCATCAATAAAAGTGACATAATAATGACAGCCTCCAAGAGATGTAGCTTTAGTAATCCACACATCAGAGTGGATTAATTCCAATGGCTTCTTACTCTCTTGAACATGTCTAGGAAATGGTTTCCTTGCCTGCTTTCCAAACTGATAGGCTTCACATACCTTATGCATTTCTGCAACCTTGAATTTAGGCAATCCAGCAACAATATTTTGGGCCTGCATTGATTTAAGTCGTTGTACATTAACATGACCAATGCGTTTATGCCAGATATCAATATCTGCAACTACACTGGTCCCATGTGCAAACATTGCTGCACTCAATTCAGGCATGTCTGCATCCAATGTAAACATTCTACCCTTCTTCTTTCCTTTTTCTATCAAGCGACCTTTATTTTTCATATCCTCAACAAAGCATCCATGAGGATTAAATCTGACATGGAAGCCCTGCTCAACCATTTGACCAACAGAAACCAGATTCTTGGTGATATTCGGGACATGAAATACATCTGGCAGGTATTTCTTTTTCCCATCCTGCATAGACAAAGGAATTTTTCCAATCTGCACAATAGGATGTGCAGTATCATCACCAGTGTCCACAAATCCTGGTTTTTTCATTTTTCTTGCATCCTGCATCCATTCTGCATGACCTATCATGTGGTTTGATGCACCTGAGTCAACATACCACACTTCATTGCTTTCTTCTGCACTTGTCACAGAATTATTCATGTGCTGCACCATAAACAAATGCTCATTTCTGTCATCACCTTGTCTACTAGAAGATGGATAATTTCCTTGTTGCAATTTCCCATTCATGATGTCATTCTGCTTTTTATAGCAGTCTTTAGCCATATGACCCATTTTACCACAGTAGTAGCATTCAACATTGTTGTTTGCATTTTGTCCTCTTTGCCATCCACCACAACCTCTTTGGCTCCCCCTGCCTCTAGAGTTACCACGTCCTCCTCCATAGGACTAGTTTTCTTGAGTCTGCTGCATATTCTGATTTCTACCACGGCCTCCAGATCGGCCTCCTCTACCTCTGCCTCTACCTCTTCCAGCATTTGACTAGAAGACAGTTTCTTTTGAAGTTCCTCCTGAAGAAGATGCACCACCATTTCTCTACTCCTCAGAAATTAGAAGAGCAATCAACTCCTCAAAATCAAGAAATCTTTCACGAACTGAAATGGATGTCCAAAACTGTGCATAATCCTTTCCTAGACCATTCAAGGTCACAGAAACTAAATCATCATCTTCCACTGGCGACCCAATGGAAGCAAGTGCATCTGCAATCTTCTTCACCTTCATGTGGTAGTCATTGATGGTCATACTTTCTCTTTGCACATTATGCAACTCTTGCTTGAGCTGCATTTTCCTGGCTTGCGTATTTGTGCTATATATTTTTGACAAAGTATCCCATGCCTCCTTTGGCGTACTTGCATCCTGAATATGTACAATCATAGAGTCAAAAATACTGATAGACAGCCAATACATAACTTTACTGGCTCTCTCATACCATGCTTTAAATGTCTGCATTTGCTGTTGATTGGGAACATCAGGAAGAACTGGTTCTTCATTTCCTACAACAAATTCCCAATATCCTTTTCCCATAAGGAAATTCGTCATTCTAAACTTCCATGCTTGGAAGTTGTTCTTGTCAAGCTTTTCAGTTACAATCTGTGAAAGAGAATCAGACGCCATTACAGACCACTGCAAAAAATTCTGTCACTGTAAAAAACACAGCTTCACCCTCACAAGGGAAAATCTGCAAAACTGGCGAAAGTGGTATTTGACCACACAGTCACTTCCTAGTGACGATTTTGCATAAACAGGAACCAAGGATGATTGTGTAACTGCCAATGTCTCTGCACACAAGCATACGATGCAATTTCTGTGGTAACTTTTCACCAACCTGTAGAACAGTGGTCGCATAGCATAAAAACAGGGCCTTTTCCTAGGTGCGTGCAGAAAACTTCCGCCTCCAAAACAGGCCCCAAAATGGCCTCAAATCAAAAAAACAGAGCAACCGCGAAGGGCGTCTCAATCTAAGACAATGCACTCTTGCACTTTCCAGCTGTGCTACCTGCAGAGACTTGCTCCCAAAACAGAAAAATGAAAGCAACACTGGTCCTCTTACCAGAATATCGTGAACTTGGCTTGCTTTCTTGAGCTCCTTACCACGAACAAGGCTCTGATACCATGTCAAGTTTGTGGGAGAGAAGGAAGGAGTCTCACTTGTAGCTTTCCTGCTTGCACAAAGGGGGAATACACACAAGGATGGAGGCTGAAACAGTTTTCCTCTTCTTAGTTGTGTAAGCCAAAAAGAACTCTAGTACATAGAAATAGAAGAACCCTATATATAGGTCTCAAACCAAACTCAACTAACTAAGGTGGCATACTAACTGAGCCACGAACTAGAGCAGATAAGGATAGTTGTCATCTAGCTATTATTCATGTGTGGTGTACCAACCGCATCTGCAACTGACAAGTCGGTGACATAAATGCACAACGGTCACCCTGGCATATCATGAGTGGAGCTCGATATCTCAACAGAAGTCGATCATGAGATCAAACTTGTCCTAGGAGCCGCTCTAGTTGCAAGAAGACCTTACAAAATGTCTATTCCTAAAGCCATCAAAATAAAAGAGAAACTCAAAAAACTGCTAGAACAAGGGTATATTCAAACAAGTAGTTCACCATGGGGAGCCCCAGTATTATTCCAAAAGAAGAAAGATGGAACTCAATATCTTTGTATTAACTAAACCAGGTAATACTAAAGAATAAGTACCCGATCCCAAGGATAGACGAGCTTTTCGATCGTCTACAAGGAGAAATTGTGGAGGTAGTATAATACCCCCCCCCCCTCGAGAGGCTGTGAGAGGGAGTTAGAGAGAGAGAGAGAGGGAGGGAGGGAGGGAGGGAGGGAGTTACCCCAAGAGGCTGCAAGAGTGAGAGTTAGAGAGGGAGAGAGTTACCTCAACCCCCCCCTCTCTCGATCTTCAACTAAGCAATCTTCTCTCATGCTCTCCCATCCCGAATTCATTCCTTCTTCTTTATCTCTCGAACCCACTTGCAAACGATGGTTACAAAGCAACGAGGTGCAAAGACCATGAGATCCACGGTAACTAGTCAAAGAGTGGGTATTGCTACAGATACGAGAGTGTCCGAGGTTGCTAGAGTTGCCACTACCAACAGAACATCAAGTGTGGCGAATGCAAGTGCAAGCAAAGATGAAATTTCTAATGTCATTGTGCCAAACCATGTTATTTATGACTAAAAAATAGGCTATTATTTTTATATTGCCATATAAAATAATAAGGTTTTTGCCAAAATTTTACATAAAATGTTAGCTTTTGCAATAAATGATACAAGAACTTCTTCTTAGATTGTAGGACAGCATCCATTTAAAAATTAAGTACATAAAATATTAGCTTCAATATTTACACTTACACAAAATGACAGCTTTCATCTAGAGAGCATATTAAAACATGCATAAATTGCTAACTGCTACCTATGAGTTGTAGTTAGATTAATCAAAATTATAATCTATAGAATTATGATGGAAATAATTGTAGGTGGATGTTGCATGAAATAAGTAAAGGATTATATGCACATGCAAGATTAATTAAATAAAATAACTTGATATATCTATTATAAAACGCGGCAAGGTTAAGTATTGATTAATGCTTGCGAATGTAATGAAGGAGACCTAGGAGAGAGAAGGAGAGAAGGGAGAGACTGCAGAGAGGAGAGAGAAAGATGAAGAAGATGAGAGAGGAAGAGAGAGAAAGACTAGCAGAAGAGAGAGAAAGACAAGAAGAGGAGAGAGAAATGGCTGGCAGCCATGGAAGGATAGGAAAGAAGGTGAAGAAGGTGAAAGGATAGATGTATATTCATAAAATGGTACCCTAACTAGGTCCTTGTACACCTTAAATACCCCATCCATGTAACCGGGTATTCGCATGTGCTATCCTCGTGTTAACCCCGTGTAAGACCCTCTAATCCCATTCTTTACATTCCATCCCAACCCGGAAGGTTTTTGCCCTCAAAAACAAAAAGAGGACGTATTGGTATGGCTGGGTGGGGGGGGACGGGGATTGGGGGGGGAAAGAAATCTTGTGGAACAGTGGCCTATGAGCATGTATACAATGTGAGCATGAGGGAAGAGGGTAACTCAGTACAAAGATAGGCACCAATTCCAAACAAGAAGGGCTGGACAACACCGGGCAGCATGCTGTCTCGAACAGGCCTGCAGTAGAAAACTAATCATAACTTGCCATGGGCAACTCCAAACGAGACATTCCGCATGTCAAAACGAAGCTCGTTGAGCTTACTTTCAACCCAGGTAGGTCTTGCATGGGTGCAATTAATGCAGGCCCAAAACTATTCGAAAACATATGGTTGTCTACTGCAAAACATGCCCAAATCGAGTTGTCATTCAGCCAAGGTTGCCGCCTCAAGGTGAGGTGACTGCACCGGGGGAATGTTGATGTAGATAGAGCTTTTCTTTAACCCCTGAGATCAAATGGCACGGTAAGCATCACCAGCATATAGGTCATCCATGCAAGCGTGGGTCTCTGCACTACCACCAGGGTCAAATGGAAAGTGGTTATCCTTTCCATGCATTGGGTTACCATCCACAAGTAAAGCTAGAATGGTCAAAACCACTAGCTGTTGCATCGAGTCTGCCATAAGCATCATATGATTAAGCTCAATCTGCGCTTGGATGTTGTCAACAACACACGAGGTTGCATAAGCTAAAAAGTTTACTGCGTCAGCCCCTAAGTGTTGCATATTCATAGACCCTGCATTCTTAGTGATGTCCAAGCATTCAAACTGCAGGTCTGTTGACTGAAGGGGCTCCCGCATGGGGTCATGATCATCCAAATCCACATGCTACCCATGATCTTCTTTCTTGAACTGAAGTTCTTGTTGTGGACCCATACCAAAATGGTCTTCAACAAGATCTTCTCCATCCTTTGCATCATAATACTCTAATACCAAGAGTATTTTGGCAGTCTTTGCCCTGCATGTGGCTTGATGATTACAAGATATTGGCTTAGCACATCGATAGCATAATCCCACAGCATGCAATTCCCGTATCGTATCACTAGTAAGGTGTCTAATGCGTTTAGCCTTAGATAGCAATTTACACACATGCTCATCACCATCGGTCAACTCAGCAATAGTTTTGACCTGCTGCTCATAGTCATCTTGCTACTCATGTACAGCAGATGGTTGTCCATACCCATGACCATAATGCTCATGCTGTCCATATGGATGGTCATACCAATGTGGCTGCTGCTCATAATGATATTCATGCTGTCCATACTACATATGTTGATAATAGCCCTACTACACATCACACGCATAACTGTCATAAGCATGCTGCCTTTGATCATTATTCCCACAGCATTGGTCATGCTCTCCATAATCTCTATGAGAATGCATGTCACAAAAATGTTCATGTTGCTGCCCAAATACATCTATTTGCTGTTGCCTACTACCAAAACCTTGGCCATATTGTTGCCCATAAACATGATGCCCAAGATTGCATGATGCACTTCTAAGATGCATAGCATATCAAAAGTTAGGAAAGCTTGGTGATCTACTGAATCTGGATGAACCTACGATGACATCTGAAGAGCATGAAAACAATTGGACCGGGCCCCTTTTTCCTGACACTGAGATTAAGGCCAATTCAAATTGGGAGACATTTTTCTCTTCTACTGCAAATCAAGGGACAACGACAGGGAATGATAGTCAAGCTGCTGCAAATAGTAAATGCGAGCTGCAGGGAAGAAGGGGCTTGAGCGGGAAGCACTTCAAATGCTACTGTTCAAGGAAACAAGGTAGCGCATGACTCAACTGGCTCCTTGGATGGATCTGCAGGCACTGTGTTGGGGCTTCGTACAATGTGCAGAGATGGCTCCTGGTGGGACTGGAGTGGGTGCTATGGCTGGTGGAATAGTGCAGGAGGCTTGCTTAAAAGTCCCCCTCGACCTGCATCAACTGAATCTGGTGGACGCACAGCTGCATCTGGAGCATGGCCTGGTTCTAAATTTGGTGTGGCTCTTGGTGGGACTCAAGTGGGTGCTATGGCTAGTGGAATAATGCAGGAGGCTTCATTAAAAGTCCCCCTCGACCTGCATCTGCTAAATCTGGTGGACACCCATCTTCTGCTCGTGGATTTTCCTACTTTGGGTTCTGAGAAAAACCCAAACCTTCGACCTCAGCAAAGGCCATTGGAGGTAGGTTGGTAGGCCACCACTTGCGGCAAAAGCAAAGCCTCTCGGCTATTTTTCTTTGTCGTGTATGTGCCCTCTGTCGAGCAGCCAGGCGCAGTCTCTTGTTCTTGCTCTTCTTGGGTCAAGGCGGAAGCTTCTTGCTCGCCAGTGTCTTCTTCATCGGTGTGGGAGAAGTTGAGGAGGTCATCTACTTGGAAATTGAGAGGGTCGGGGCATGATGATGGCCAGGGTTCAAGAAGACAAGTCTATGAAGTCATTGCTGGGAGGCAAAGGGGCAAACCTTGCAAAAATGGCCAACTCGTTTACAAGCAATCTTGGCTCTGTGGACCTCCATTATCCACAGCATGCAGTGGTAGCGGAGAAATGGTCAGTTTGGTGGTTTGCTTCTAAATACATCCAAAGCTTCTGTGCAAACTCCAAGAAGGCTGCCATCTCTGGTACCCCTTGATTTTTGTGGCCTTTCAATGTTGTACCCGTCCTGATGTACATGTGCACCTGAGTAACTAGGGTTCCTGAACTAAAAAGAAACTAAAACTAGAGGGAGGAGAGAGAGAAAGGAGGATCAAAGACCGGAGCTCTGATACCAACTGTAATGAAGGAGACCTCGGAGAGAGAAGGAGAGAAGGGAGAGACTGCAGAGAGGAGAGAGAAATAGAAAGAAGATGAGAGAAGAAGAGAGAGAAAGACTAGCAAAAGAGAGAGAAAGACAAGAAGAGGAGAGAGAAATGGCTGGCAGCCATGGAAGGACAGGGAAGAAGGTGAAGAAGGTGAAAGGACAGATGTATATTCATAAAATGGTACCCTAACCAGGTCCTTGTACACCTTAAATACCCCATCCATGTAACCGGGTATTTGCATGTGCTATCCTCGTGTTAACCCCGTGTAAGACCCTCTAATCTCATTCTTTACAAAAAGATCTATTTAAAAGCCTTGTAAATCATCTTGTCGTCGTACTTTTACAAGGAAATTCACTATTTCTTAGGATAGATCAATGCTAAGAAGATATTGGACGGAATTAAAAAATGTGAAGAACCACTTAGACCCTCCCACTCTATTGTATTACCTACAAACTCCCAAAAATTGAAATAGAAGGATATCGCATATTCTTCATAAATAGTTTGTGCAATGGTATTGCTTATGTTGGATAAGTTAGCCCTAAATGAGAAATTTATGTCTTTCTTAATAAATTTGAAAGAATTATACTCATCACTTCTTTATGGGGAGGAGGATACTCATTAGATTGTAAGGTTACCTTAGGTTAAGGTCTACCTTGGCTATGTGAAGTTGTGAGCTACACAATGGTGTGATTGTCATTGCATCATTATATGTTCAAAAGGATTGTTTGTATCTGCTAGAATCTAGATCTCTAATTAAAAACATTGACAAACAGGATAAAAGGAAAGATCGCACTAAGCTATCCCCAACTTTCCTTTTATCATGTTTGTAGGGATTGCACTAAGGTACTCCAAGGGGGTCATGGTTATCTCTTTGAGAGGCTTAGACCAACTCCATAGCGGAAAGGTCTCTGTCCGTAGGGATAGTATTAAGCAGTAGGAAATGTGGATGCTAGGGGGGGCTCTAGCCACAAATTCCCATTACTCCTAGAATCTGTCGTGACTCAAGATGAGATCATGGAACCCTAATACTAGTTACAAGGGAGGAATCTTGGTGGGCAGAATACCCTCCTGGAATTCTGTATATCTTTTACATGATTGAAAAGATGGAAATTGTAGTAAACTTCCGATATAATAAAGAAAATTTTTTTACTCAAGGTTTGTTCGAATTTTATGCATGTCCATGAGATAAATTACGTGAAGGAACTTGTGATTTAATGGACTAATTAAGGAATTTGGTTGTATATGTTTCAATAAATGTGATGTAGGTAATTAAAAAAACTAAAGATTATACCATTATCAAAGGAAATCACATGGACATGACCCTCGATGGATCCCTTAACCATAGGTTGGTCGTGGTTAACCGGGAGCTTTTTTGAATCGGCGATAGAAATAGGAAGACGATAAACTAACCAGCTAGATAGAACCCAACTTGCATTGTGTTAGAGGGTCGGAATGCAATTTTGCCTTATGGACAGGAGGGTTGATGTACTGCACTCCCCTTCATCTCCCATTCTCTTTGAACCAAGTGCAATGGCAAGTCTGCTTCAGTTCAAGTAATCCTATAAGAAGTGGAAACTCAAAATTATTGATGCTAGCTGGCTGTTAATTGATGCTAGCTGGCTGTTAAGAGACCCAATTGATTTTAGGAACGTGAAAATTCAGGTCAATCGGAACTCTTTTGTTGCGATGTAGACTCAGTAGGGTCTAAGTGACAAACCATGTGATACTCCAAGGGAGTGTCGAGTGGCATCATTTGGAAAACCTATTGATGGACTACAAAAAGGTGCATCTTGGAATGAGCTTGGTAGACAACCTCACAGGTGGGTTGTGGTTCTGGGTCAATCCCTAACACCATCTCTAGAAGCTCATAAGAATTAAGGATAATTGTGATTTTAGACTTCCATAAAGTATAGTTTGTACCATCTAACTTTCCTTCGTTGAAGGTTGGTGAACGAATCCTCAATGTTTGAATTACGAATACAGTTGCAGCACCACCTAATGCACTAGCACCACTACTTGATACAATAGATGATTTTTCTCCTCTTTGTTGTTGAAGCCTTTGCCTCCCACATACTCTTCACTCCTAAAAGTCCCCCTATTCTATGATATCATGTAGAAATTACACAACATAATGGATAGAATCTAAGCAAAAAGTAGAGCTCCCACACCCTACAACTTGATGCATTGTGCCTTGAGTTGTTGCCAACATAACTACTCTATCTAACCCGAAGGCTAGATCCACAAAGGTCACATTTTTGCCATCCACTCACATGGACCTCATGTAACATACAAGTTAGGACCCACCCAATGTCCATGCTCACATATGGCTTCTCCTCGTAATTAGGGCCTTACAACTTAGAGCACCATGGATCATTGGTGGCACCTTACGAGGGTGGGACATTGAGCATATCTAACAAATTAAGGAGACACTATTTCCTTGGGAAGAGATTCAACTTATTCATAGATCACAAAAGTCTCAAATGGATCTTCAATCCAGATCTAAACATGAGACATTTATGGTGGATTGAATTTTGCCCTAATCAGGGATGAACCTACAAGAGTAGAATCCCTAGCAACACATTGTGTTAATACCAAGCATTCCTATCATCCAGGTGGCAAAGGAAGAAGCATCTAAAGATCCAATGTACCAATAGCAACAAAGGAAAGTCTAAGCTAAGGAGCAACATCCTAAGTTAAAGCTTAGATATCAAGAATTCTCCATTGAGGAAGGACTTGTCTACTTCAAGACAAGGTTATGCATTCCTTCGAGTCAATATCTCAAGAAGAGAATACTTTGGGAGGTACATGACTAGCCATTCTCAAGACACCTTGGTTATGTTAAGACATTGAACCTTGTAATCAAGGAAGTGCTATCATTGGGAAAAACTGAGAGGTGATGTGCTCAAGTATACCACCAAGTGTCTAACTTGCCAACATGTGAAAGCTAAACATATCAAGATTTTAGTAAATCATAGCCATTTAACATTCCTCAAATGAAATGGGAGTTTATCAATATGGATTTTGTAGTGGGACTACCTTTAGTTCAAGGTGGATAAACTCCATTATGGTCATTGTGGACATGTTGACAAAAGTTGCTCATCTTCTCCCAATCAAAATAAATTATAAATGCATTCTCATTATGGTCAAGGTGGATACAATTGCATTATGGTCATTGTGGACACATTGACAAAAGTTGCTTATCTTCCCCCAGTCACAATAAATTATAAAGCTTTAGATAGGTAGCAAGGCTCTTTGTAAAAAAGATTTTTAGGCTCCATGGATTACGTGAGATGATCATTAGTGATCACGATTCCCTCTTTACATCGTGCTTTTGGAAGAGCCTATTTGAAACCATTGGAACCCAACTTTGTTTCAGTATAGCTTACCATCCCCAGACTAATGGCTAGAGAAAGTGAGTTAATTAAGTCATTAGTAGCAAACCATTGGAACCTAACTTTGTTTCAATATAGTTTACCATCGCCACAGAGAACCCAAGCAGTGGGTGTAATATCTCCTCTCATTAGAATTTACCTATAGTGCATCCTATCATCAAAGCATCAAGATGGTTGCTTTTTAGGCATTGTATAGGCAAGACTGTCTTACGTCGCTCAATTTTTTGAATTCTATCTCTTAACAATGGAAGCCTCTAAGAAGATGCTAGAAGAAATGGACAAATAGGTCAAAGCCATTAGACAAGATATTCAAGTAGCCAAGGATTGACGGAAAACATATGCTGATCTAGGAAGGCAAGAATGAATCTTCAAGGAGGGAGACATGGTTTTTTTCCATCATTGTCCAAATAAGAGTTCTCTATCTCTAGGAGAATTCAAGAAGTTGAGCAATGTCAAACCTATTAAATCCTCAAATGTTTAAGACCTAATGCATAGAAATTTCAACTCGAGCACTTGAAAATCCATAATGTATTCCATGTTAGCTTGTTAAAAGCTTATGTATCAAATATTCATCATGTTCCTTATGGTAAACAAGTTGTAATGCCAAGCCAAGGAGTCCTTGGCCTTCAATCTGCCACTGCCAAAGTACTTGATGTGAAAGAAAGAGTCCTTAGGGAGTAGAACTCTTAGAGAATAACTCATCCAATGGATTGACTGTCCCAAAGTGGATACCACTTGGATTAATAATGATTTATATAAATAGTACCCCTAGTTTTCCTCAAGATAAAAACATCTCAATTCCTCTATGGGGGAGAGGATGTAATATTAACCTTCTCACATGTGAAGGGAGGCTTATATGATGAAAAAGAAACAAATTTGATAAGAAATAAAAGCCTTAAGCTAAGCCATTAGGAAAATTTTGGACTCAAAAATGGGCCCTTAAAAATAATATAATTTAACATGTGGACATTTTTCATTGTCCAATAGGAAGGCTAGATGCTGATACCTATGGAAGGTGAATCATCTTTCTCCAAATCTTGGGTTTTTTATTTTAAAAATGAATAGTGGTGGATTTTAAAATGGGTGAATGAATAGTATACAAAATCTAAGTTTCTCTCACCTTGTATTTTTTGCCCCTTTTTTGGCCAATTTTTTATTTTTCTTTTTTTTCTCACAAAAGTAGTTTGACCAAAATTTTAGCAACATATTACTTTTTGTCTCTTCTTCATTCTTGTGAACTTTCATCTCCATTGAAACTCTCTAGTGAGAGTAATTAGGGTTTTGAGTATTCTACTTACCTCTCCACTTTCTTCTCCTTACAGCTCTAGAATTTGGGTAAAACATAGGCGCCCATCTCTCTTTGCATTTTCTCTTATTTGTTGTCTTTTTAGAAGGGTTCATATTATTGTTTTGTTGTAGAGGTTGTTTTGGATAGGAGGCATATGTGCTCCTCTCTCTCTCTCTCTCTCTCTCTCTCTCTCTCTCTCTCTCTCTCTCTCTCTCTCTCTCTCTCTCTCTCTCTCTCTCTCTCTCTCTCTCTCTCTCTCTCTCTCTCTCTCTCTCTCTGTATGCATTGTTTCTCTTTTCTATTGTATTTTCAATAAACCTTGATATTGATTCTAATTGTTGTTGTTTTCTTACAAGTTCATTTGGAGCAAGAGATAAATGTGTTAATCTCTCTCTCTCTCTCTCTCTCTCTCTCTCTCTCTCTCTCTCTCTCTCTCTCTCTCTCTCTCTCTCTCTCTGCTTTTTATTTGCTGCTATCTTTTCAATACAACATAGTGTTGGCTCTAACCCTTGTTATTGTTTTATTACATAGATGATTTTATATGAGTTTGCATAAGTGCCCATCTCTCTCTCCCTCTCTCTTTTTCTCTCTCTATGTTTGTCTCTTTTCTATTTTTTAAAAATATATCTTCTTGTAAATGCTACCTCTTGCTATTGTCTTTTTGTAGATATTAATATGGGCAAGATTGAAAACATGCTCATTGCTTTCTCTCTCACATCCACTCACATACACCCTCTTTCATTCTCTCTGTGTTTTTCCTTTTTTGCTATCTTTATAATAGGGTTTGATTCTAATTCTAGCTTTCGAATTGGTTGTTGATGCAACATTTAATACAAGGTGGATTAAAGATTTTGTAGCTCTAGGTTTTGATCACCAACAATTCAATCTTATCTTCAATAGATCAACTTATAAGTAAACTCACCCAATTTTATGTTACTTTTATTCATGCAACTATCTAGATATTTTATATTTAAAAAGATTCATAAATTGAATAATTTAGTCAAGGTTTTCTCATGTTTATGATTTCAATAGGTTTTGATGATCATAAGTTTCAAATCTATTGTTGTTACTGCAATCAATAGAGTAGTGCAAATATTCTACCTTATAGATAAATTCTCTCTTTTATATTACAAGAACTCATGAATAAGTAGTTTATTTGGTTGTTATTGAAGTGATATATCTTTGTAATACATGTAGGTATTATACAAGTCTTAGGTGAAGCACAAAATTCTTGATTAACTATTTTCCATGTGAAAATAGATAAGAGGGGAGAGAGGTGAAGCACCCAAGACCACACATATACAAAAGCAATGGAGATTTGAGAACAAAAAGATATAGGGCCAAAATCTTCTTTTTATTCACAAAAAAGAACTTATTCTATAACATGATAAAAGACTAATATGAAAGTACCACAATATATGTACACGTCATCACTAAGTGTGAACCTGCTAGGAAAGAAGAGGTGGCACAATAAATGTGCCATAACCAAGGATGGAGAACGTGGGTGTAGTCCACCAGCTATAGAATCACTAGCATATCCTCATTTTCATCACCTAACATACCAATGAATATTATCATGCCACATCAAGGTGTGTAGTGGATGCTAACTCATGTAGAGTTGGATATCTCAACACTCCCCTCGAGCGCAATATGAGCTCATGAACTCTAAGCATAGTCCTGAAGCATTGAAGCTTCTCAGCTCCCAAGGCCTTGGTGAAAATATGAGCTACTTGATCCTCTATGCTAAGATAATCTACGTCAATTTCACCTGCTAGAACCCACTTCTAAATGAAATGGTAATGGACCTCTAGATGTTTGGTTTGCATATAAGACACTAGGTTTCTAGCCAATTGAATGCTACTAAGATTATCACATTAGATGATAATCTTCTTATCCACATGCATCCCCGAATCACCAAGTATCTTGCATAACCAAGCTACCTCACATGCTATAATTGCAACACCTCTATACTCTACCTCTAGAATCCCAACGGAAAACATAAATCACTAGTAGATCGTTTGTTTGAAATATTACCAGTCCAATCTACATCTGTGTAACCATAAAACTCCAATGGTACACTTACACTATAGAATAAGGCCTAGTCTAATGTGGACTTAACATAGTACAATGTGCACCGCACTGCATCCAAATGTGACTTCCATGGAAGCTACATAAACTAACTCTCCAAACCAACTGTGTAGTTTAGGTCTTGCCTAGTGATATCACCATTTTCAATATTTAGAGATATAACCTAGTGTCATGTCAACCCTCGCATCTACAAACATCTTGATTCCTCTCAGATTCTTGATGAAAAGAATTCCTGCCATATAGTAAGAATTCAAAATCTAGATGGATGGAGGAGAATCTACATGCTCAACACATGACCCAAAACACAATCTCTCAACTTGTGACATACTCACCCCTAGCTAGGCTAGAGGAGGCATTGTTTAGAAGTCATTCAGATTTCTCTCTATGAATAGCACCATCCAAATCCAATTTGGATAAATGATCTTAATGGGTTAAGTGTAATGAAGAAAAATTACTCGCCATGAAAATAGACAAGAGGTGAGAGAGGTGAAGCACCCAAGAGCACATACACAAAAAAGAAATGGAGACTTGAGTACACAAAGAGATAGGGCTAATAACTTCTTATTCTTCCACACAAAAGAACTAAGTCTAAAACATGATAAAAGACTAATATGAAAGTATCGCAACATATGTACATACAATTACTAAGTGTGAATTAGCTAGGAAAAAAGAGGTGGCACAATAAATATTTCATATCCAAGGATGGACTACATGGGTGTAGTCCAAGTGTAGAATCACTAGTGTATCCTCATGTCGGTCACCTAACACACCAGTGAATAATATCATGTCACATCACCAAGGCATGTAGTGGATGCAAACTCATGTAGAGCTCAGCATCTCAACACTCCCCCTCGAGCTCTACATGAGTTTGCATCCAAGCACTACATGAGTTCGCGAACTTGGAGCTCTACATGAGTTCGCGAACTCCAAGCATAGTCATGAAGTATTGTAGCTTCTCAACTCTCAAGATCTTAGTGAAAATATCAATAGCTTCATCCTATGTGTTGACATAAACCAAGTCAATATCACCTGCTAGAATCCACTCCCAAATGAAATGGTAATGGACCTCTATGTGTTTGGTCTTTGCATGATACATTAGGTTCCTAGCCAATTCAATGCTGCTAAGGTTATCTCACAGTAGATGATTCTTATCCACCTATATCCCCAAATCACTAAGTAGCTTGTCTAACCAAGCTACCTCACACACGCTGCAATTATAGCACCTCTTTGCCTCTATATTAAAAAAGGAAACCATTGGTTGTTCTTGCTGCTTCAAGTAACAACAACACTCCTAAAGGAAAACATAAAACCATTAGTAGATCCCCTATCTAAAATCCTACCAACCCAATATATATTTGTGTAACCATGCAACTCCAATGGTACACCTGTACTATAGAATAAGTCATATTCCAATATGGATTTGATATAGCACAATGTGCACCACACTACATCCAAATATGGCTTCCATGAAAGCTACATAAATCGACTCTCCAAACCAATCGTGTAGTTTAGGTCTAGCCTAGTGATTGTCAAATAGATAGTCAAATAGATAAGGCTACCCACAATCTTCCAATACATAGTGACAACCTTAATCACATCACCCTCATATGTACTAAGCTTAGTATTAACATCCAAAGGCATAGAAATAGGCTTGCAATCAGCCATACCTTACTTCTTAAATATATCCAATGCATATTGTCTCTATGACAAATATATACCCTCTGGAGTCTTGATTATCTGTATGCCAAGAAAGTAGTGCACCTCTCATCAATCCTTCATCTTAAATTCAGCCTTGAGAAGACCCTTCACATTTTCAATCTCTGTCTCAATTTCACCCATAATGATCAAATTGTCCACATATATATTAATGGCCACAATACCTACATCACTGTCATATACATATAGTGAGTGATCAGTCTATGTTGTGTGAAATTCAATGCTGACAAGGTATTCTACAATCATATCATACCATGCCCTAGGTGCTTGCTTTAGCCTATACAAGACCTTAGAAAGTGTGCATATATAATCTAGATAATTCTCATTTACATAACCAGGTTTTTATTGTACATAAACTTCCTCTTGTAGCTCCCCATGTAAGAAGGCATTTTTAACATCCATTTGATGCATGATCCAACCTTTTGATATAGCCACTACTATGGCAGTCCTCCTTATAGTGGCCATTTTAGCCATTGAAGCAAAGGCCTCCTCATAATCAATATCATGAGCATGTGCATACCCTTTGGCAACCAACCATGCATTATAAAACTCAATAGATCCATCTTACTTATTCTTGACCTTGTAAACCCATTTGTAGCCATAGCTTTCTTTCCTTCAGGTTAGGGTACTAACGCCATGTGACATTATCCATAAGTGTAGCCATTTTTTCAACAATAACACAATCCCAATACTCATTATCCACTACATGCTCAAAACAAGTGGGTTCCACATCTTGCAACCTTAGCCATGTATGCATAGTGATGAGCTACATAGCTATCACATGTCAATCATTGTATTAGCTTTCTTACTCTACTTGATCTACATGGACTTGGATCACTACAGTGTGCTTTAGCATCCTCGTGTGCCTTTCATACACCAAGTGTTTTAATAGATGAAATCCTAAACTCCTCATCCAAGCTTTGCTCAGAGCCATCTAAATGAGCATCAACATGAGAGAAAGCTGATGATATACTTGTCACAATAGGTGAATCCCCAACTTTCTCTTTACCTTTTCTTGACATTTGTGATGTAATTAGTGGTGTAACATGTGATCTCAATCTGCCACTCCAAGGTCTATCAATAAATCCATGACTAGGAGACTCTTGTGGTACATTCAATGTCTATGACTACTGACCTATTGTCTACATAGCCATACTCTTACACTCATCAACCCCAACTACATTCTGCATATTACTATATTAGCTACTCATTTCATAAAAAATAACATCCTTGCTAACTCTTAGCTCACGTGTAAGAAGGTTATAATATCTATATCCCTTTTTCTCAAGAGAATATCCAAAAAATACATATTTTTTTGCTTTGGGATCTAATTTACTGTGTAACTCATCAGGAATATGTACATAAGAAATACATCCAAATACTTTTAGATTGTATATTTGGTACATGCAACACATCAGCCAAGTACTTAGTTTTTCCATCATGTATACTCAAAGGAACATTTCCAACATGAGTAATGCAATGAGCTGTATCATCCCCTATCTCCACATAGCTCGAAGACTCTAGACTACATATCTCTCTAAACCACTCTCTATGAGAAGTCATGTTAGAGGCACCTAAATCTACATACCCTACATAATTATTTGATGAACCATTAGTAGTCATAGTATTAATAAAGTGTTGCAAAACAAACAACTATTCACTTTTGTCATCATTGTTTCTTGCTGAGTGCATAATTACCTTGTTGCTTTTTCTCATTTCTAATTTCACCCTTGTTTTGAAGAAATATTTAGAAATGTGGAAATGTGGCCTTTTTGACCACAATGACAACATTTTCCATTATCAGTAGAATTGTGTAGCGTATTAGAATTTGCAACCTATCCACTTTGGCTCTCCCCTTCCTCAAGACTTTCTTTCTCTATTTTGTTATGCATCATAACCTTGACCATGACCACTTCCTTGGCCTCTACTACAACCTCTACCTTTGCTAGTAAAGTAAAATACCTATTCAAACTTGTTCTTACTTCCAAGACATGTTTGAACATTGGGATATAGCCTAGTACTTTTAACAAAATTGGATTGTTAGAATCAATGGGGGCCATAAAGATCATTAAAATAGAGAAATTAGTATCAACCAACAAGTGAGAAAATCACACTTCTGAACTAGATACCCTTGCAAGTCAAATCCTTCACAGAGATGTATCATTTCTCTAGCTCAAAAATTCATTTCAATAGTGTTACCAATTGTATAGTTCCTTGACAGTTTTGTTCTAATAAACGTAGCACCCTCACCTAGTTTCTCTCGCAGGAATTGTACAAGAATTATCATATTATACATTGAGAGGAACCTCAAAAATGTGAAAAGAAGAGCTAAATCTTATACCATGCTCACCTCCATGCCTCCATAATAGATAGGGTTCTAGTCCTATCCTTACAAAAATTAGTGTGCCACTAGAGAATCTAGCACAATTATCCCAAAAGCATGTGTAGCCCTCAAAGGCTTCTAAAGAAAGATTATCATAGTTGATTTCATCGTTGATAAGGCCACAATGTCTAACTTATAGTTTCTAATCATATCAAAATTGCCAATTTTTCTCTTGGATAAGCAAATCCCACACATTCCTAGAGTTTAGTTTGACCTTTCTTGAGAGGAAATGCATTCCAAAACATCTTGAAAGCCATCCTCAACCAAAATTGTAAATATGCTCCTATTGACCGATAGTTTTTTGGCTATTTTTAAAAGAAAAATGTTTTTAGAGTGCTAAGTGTTAGACTTCTGATCTTTGCTCTCCTTTGGGAACTCAAATTCATAGGCTTGTTGTTTATCTTGCTTTGATGTTGTTGTTTTTTAGCACCCTTTTGCTAATCACTTTTGTTGCTTTGTTTTTTAGTTTTTTTGAAAGTTGAGGCTTCTTATCTCCTACATACTCCTTGGTTGATGTGGTATGGCAAGTGCTTGCTTGTTGTGTTTTTGAAAAAAAAATTGCATAGTTTACCTTTCTTTGTCAACAAATTACTTGTTTTCTTTTAGGTCCTTCAATAGTCAACCTCATGCAAAGAGTTCAAGCCCTTTCCAAAGGTAACATCTACGAGAAAAGTTGCAAACCTAATCTTCATAACAATTTCAATCTTGTTTGCATTTTAGGCTTGCATATCATTGGGAGGGATCTTTTTGCAATCCCATAGGATGGAAGAATTTTTCTTAGCTTTCATGAGGAGAGGGTCATTCCTCAGCAGATAGAGGACTTGCCAGAGTGTTTTTGCAATGGCCATCAATTCTCCATCAAGGTCTCAAAGCCTATACAATGAAATATAGACAATGAATTTATGCCTAAGCATCTTTATTAGATTGAAGTTAGCTTTGCAAGGCTTTTAAAAAACCATGTCACCCCTAAAGACCAATACATCATGTAACTCTTGCTTTGTAGGTTAGCCAAGTAATGTAGAGTAAAAGGCCCATCAAAACAAAGTGAAATTGTGAAAGTGATGTGCAAGCCTCAAAGGTGTATGAAACCAACATTAAAATTCTCTCTCAAAAGGAATCTTGGAAAGAAAGTGCATACTAGTTCTTAAGACGATCTAGTGAAAAGGCAACAACAACTTTGACAATATTGGTTTTGCTAGCTTCCTACTTAGCATTTCATTTTCACTCCACCATACCCTTGAGATTATCTCTAAGAGCATGCTTCACCTCTTGCACATGGACCTACTAGCTCCACATGACTTGAGTGCACTTGATGTCCATAGCATCCATGGTGGTACACTAGAGCGCGCTTCTACACTCCTTCACCCCTTACACCTACATACTCATCTTGTCCAAGCAAGCATTTCCTCTCCTTCCCACCCTACATGTAGGCTTCTTGCTACATTTCCCATCAAAGAGATGGGGAGGAATGACCATTAATGGATACTAATGCCTATATGCAATGCCACCACAACATATGTGTTGACTTTAGTTCCGATGCATCATCCCCAACACTATAAGACTTCTCACGCCTATCTATTTTCCAATTGAAAACTAAATCCCCATTTTAATTTTGAACCCAACTTATGCTATGGATTCTTTGACTCCACGTATACCCAAGGTTTGCAACATATAAAATAAGGGAAAATATTGGCCATAGGAAAACTAAATCATGCACAATCATATGTGCAACAAAATCCCAAATGTCACAATTTGTAAAACTAGATCCAATAATCTAAGAACTCAAATGGACATTCATTGCCATGTAAAATATTGCTATTTATATTTAATTTGTATTCTAGATCTTCATATCTACTTTTTCTTTAACTTCTCCCCACTTCTACTTCAGGATTAGGCACTTTGGCTTTTAAAGCAGGACACCACCACTCTAAATTTATCCATCAAGTCACATTTCCTTGTGATCATATGATAGAGTGACCTATCTATCTAAATCCTAAATAGATGATCCAAGCTACCACAAGACATGATTATGTAAAGCATACTAACAAGCAACAAGAGCATAAGGAATTAAAACTACAATGAATTTTATATTAGCACTTCACTCGTACATATAGCTATAAGGCCCATTGGATGTGGAAGGATTCCATAAAATAGGATGGTACATCATTCATTTAATCAAGGTTCCTATGGCTAGGGAAACCACATGATCCATCCTAAGGGTGCCTAGGAGTCCCCCCCCCCCCAAAAAAAAAAAGACAATGTGACTTCAAGTACCCTTCTCATTTTTCTTAGGCTTCTTTTTCTTTCTTAAACCTACTTATTAGCTTCTTATTTCATTATAACTATTTTCCAAGAACTTATTTTAGGTCTTGACACTAAGGAACCTACCAAGCCCTCATGAGATTTTGACACTACAAGGGATAAGAGGAATATGGATGAAACATTCCAACATGCACCAAAAATATGATTGATGTTACAATCAATGCCAAAATATTCACAAATATGTGTGATGGTATACATGTGGGAAGTTACTTAGCAATTACTGGTGCATATACCAATTTCATATACCCATGCTAATGTCAACATAAATTTAAAATTCTCTAACACTTGTATTGGCAAATATAGCGATGGTTTAAAATCACTTTGAGCTTGAGACTCCCTACTCTTCTCAATTTTGATACCATTGAATACGAGGCAAGTGTTGCGAAACCTTAATGTTCTTTTTTTTTAAACTTCCATGCATGTGTTTTGAGACCTTTGTATGTGCAACATGAAACATAGGTTTAGAGTAATTAAAGTTGGTATTTTTTACACTTTTTCCCTAGATTACAAGAGAGAGAGGGGGGACAGAGAGAAGGGAGGGAGGGAGGAGAGGAAGATGAGAGAGAAAGAAAGGAAGAAAGGATGAGGAAGAGAAGAGAGACTAGAGAGAGAAGAGAGAACAACATAAATTATTTTGATATAGAAAAAAATTTGGTATAGGCTTATGGGATGACCGACCTAAAGGAGAGAGAAAAGAGAGTAGAGAGCTAGAGGAAAAAGAAAAGAGAGTAGATAAGAGAGAGAAAATAAAAGGGAGGTGAGACAAAAAAAGAAAGGAGAGAGAGAGAGAGAGAGAGAGAGAGAGAGAGAGAGAGAGAGAGAGAGAGAGAGAGTAAAGTGAGTAGATAAGTGAGATGAGAAAAAGAGAGTAGAGAGTAGAAAAAGAGAAGAGAGAGAAAGAGAGAGAGAGAGAGAGAGAGAGAGAGAGAGAAGGGAGTAGAGAGAAGATAAAATAAGGAGAGAAAACTAGAATAAGAGAGATGAGAGAGGATAAAGAAAGGGGGATTAGAGAGAGATAGGAGAAAGATACATAAGTATGTCTTTTTAAAGCAACCATTATCATTTAATTTATGGTTTTTTTATATCAATAAGATGTTTGCATGTATAGTGTTTAAAAGCTATGGTACAACAAGGCCAATCGTCTCAATATTGTAGCTTTGTATTTCAAAGTTGCAATGTGAGTTGGATGCATGCATGAAAAGAGAAAACAAGGTTGTGCACTTACACTTTGATTGATGAAAGCATTGTTGTATACAACGCATTTACTTGTTACATTATATGTTTCATATTTATACACTAATGCATAGCACTTGATTACTTTTTGATTGAGTATGTAAGGGATCCAAGCAATAAGATAAATAGATTAGATTCTTTCTTAAGCTTTGGTAAGAGAGAGAGGAGTCAATTTTGGTGACGTTACTTGTGCAAGATGGAAATGACAAGTATTTAATCCCTAAACTATATAGATGTCCATATTTAGGACTTGTAGTGGCTAGTTGCTAGTAGATGCTATTTATGTGTATGACAAGGTGACATGCTCACTACTTTTTTGGGGACAAACTCTTGCTTGGGGAGTTTGGGATGGGTAAACTAGAACTTGCATGCTTGACTAAGCTAGTTATGATGACAATAATCATTGCTAGAGAGTATATGTAGAGAGAGAGAAGACCATGAAACACATAATCCTTGGTAGAGTGTCATAGGTTTTTTCTCTTGCTAGGGTAAAGAGTAGAGTGGAGAGAACATGACAATAACCCTTGCTAGGGAGTGTCATATGTTTCTTCTCTTGTGAGATTTTTGTCAATTGGTTGAGCCATGTTAAAGAAGATAGGGAGAGTTTTATCAGACTAAGTCTGAGGAAGAGAGGAAGATGTAGTAGTACAGAGATAGAGAGGTAGAGAGAAAGTGAATTAAACATACTCAAGACTTTATGTTTGCAAGCTGAGGAGAGAGTTGGCACTATGAGCTAGGCTCACCAAAGATGAGAAAATGAGATATTCACTTTCTTAGAAAACCTTGATCTTGATAGTAGAAAGCAAGTCATTGACATTGCACAATCATTCTAGTGCTCAATATCACAAGTAGAGTTAGAGCGCTCAGTTCATACTAGGCAAAGAAAGTGCTCTTATAATTACTTATTGAGTTGTGGTTATAGTTGGGGTTGGAATTCTTGTGGTGGAAATGAGACTTTGTCAGCAAAGAGATGGAAACCCTCAACTTTGTGGGGCAACCTTACCCAGTCCACTCCTCCTTTTTTTCTTGAGTCTATTGGATATCAAAGACCCCTTTACCACAATCAGTATAGGGGGCTAGACACCAAACACATTCGATTATAGCTTTATGGAGTGTGACAATTTTGCTCAATAATTTCCAAGATTCAAATCTTACTACTCTTTGAATCCATGTTGTATTCCCCCACCTCTGACCATATCCACAATCTCCCAACTATTGACATTGACACAAGAACTTATGAGGTAGGTGCATACACCAGAGAGGAGAGCCATCCCATAATGATAGTCCATCCCGTATAGCAACCACCCATCTGTATGTGAGGTATCTATGCCATGTGCACTTAGGGTGTCTCTAAGCTTCTCGTACATGATCAACAATAGACAAGTTGAGTAGGCATGAATGAGGAGGAAAAATGACTTATTAATTGTATGCAAGACCTTGTTGTGCCAACATACATACACAACATTGCAGTAAGACAGAGAGAGCAAGACCTCAAAAAAGAAATCAAGTCATAAGGACTCTCCATAATCAGTTTCCATGTCTGTGTGTAGAATATATATTTTTTAATGTTTATATGTAGATGCACATCATGAAACATCTCTCTCACCCTCGCCTAGAGGCACGAGATGCCTACAATAATGGCATATCCTATCCTACTTTACTTGAAAAAAAACAATGGAAAATAATAGAAATTAAATCAACAAAAATCATGACAAGTGAAACCAATAGAGGGAGTTGGCATGCATATAAGTTAAGTCTAGCTTAACATTGCACCTTGGTCATGGTGGTTATCCACCTTCAAAAAGTAAAGTTTATAATTATAATGTTATTTAACTTATTTAATTTTTGTTTATACATTTAATCTTTGAGTAAATTGATATTTGATCCAAGTAACCTTAAATTATATATGCTTCTTGTTAGGATCACTATGATGAGTTGTTGCAAAAGAGGATGAGATATTTGTTGATAGAAACCTCATCATGTTGTACTTGATTCTCTTATATATTTCCATCTACACATGCATGTATAAATTTGTAACATTTTCTATTTAAAATACATTTGATTGGGGCTTAATATGTTGTTTTTGGACTTAATTAGTTATGATCTCTTTTTTAAAATGTGCATTAGGTATTATATAGATATGTGCACTGATACACTAGTCTATATCTAACTACATAACAAATATGGATAGCATGGATCTAGCAATCCAAAGGGACTGATCTATGCTATTCTTGTTTATCTTTGTAGTGGTTGTTATACATGTCCACATGATTTTTTACAATATTTTGAATAATTATCAAACAAGTTGTAGCCATACACTATCAATTATTTTGAGGCTTTTTTTACCCCATATTTCTATGCATTTTTTACATATCCAAACTAAAGCTTTTACCTAGGCTTATTTTTATGGTGGGGCATGACATTTGATTTTTTTTTTTGTGTATTCCCATTTAAACTTTGATCAATACACCAACCATCTATTGTAGCATGGTTAGCCTATAACACCTCTTTTAGGTCCTTAGAACTTGTATCTTTGTGTGTTTCCATTCTTTCATTAAAGATGGCATAGTCATAAATGAATTTTTGGATCTTTTCTAGGTGTCCAAAGGCACTGTATAGTAATACACTACAAGTGTTGCAAATCAGAGTTGGAAGCATGAGAGAGTGTGCACAAGAGGGAGAGAGAGAGCTCAAGTACAAGAATAAGATCTTGTTTAGTCAATTGTTCAAGGTACAACTAGTACACTCTCCTCTATAGTGAGTGTGTACTTTAGGCTATTTATATAGCCTCTAGAGGAGTTAGGGTTAGGGTTTTCCCTTGCTCCCTTGTAGTCCATTTACACCTAGCTAACCTTATCCTCTCTAGTATAAGGAGAGTTCCCATGCTTATTTTTCAACACCCCCCCCAATGCCAGGTGGCATGGGATATAGCACGATAGGATGCCCCTTTAATCCATAATGAGATGCCTTTATAAATCAGGCTACAAAATAAGGTTATAGGTAGACAGTGTTTACAAGACTCAAAAGAGTCGGTCATCTATGGATTGGGAGGCAAAGTTGGCCTCCAATTCCTAGGTACTTCTGGAACACTGGGACACTTACTAGTGATATGCCCAATCTTTTTGCATTTATTGCACTTCATTTTGTCATGATATTTATTCCAGCAACTGCTTACAATATGCCCTTTTTTGTGACAGAAGGAGCACTTAATAGAAGCTGTATGGACTAATACTTGCTCACGGGAAGTAAATGATAAAGTCCCTTTAGTATGGTTTCTCTTATCTTCATTCAGGCAAGACTGGATGGTACTTGCCAAGGTTGGGTTCATGATATTAGTTAGGGTAGTCACAAGGGTTGGAAAAACCTTCTTCATAGACTTCAAAAGGATGGAAATGGCATCTTCATCATGAATGGGTGCTTGAACGGAGGCCAGCTATGCCATAAGCCCCTTCATATGTGAAATAAACTTGCTTAGATCTTCTCCCTATTTGTACTCCAAGCTAAAAAAACTCAATCTTTAGAAAGATCTTGGAGTTCTTCCCTATAGCATTGTAAAGCCTTTCAAGTTCATCCCACTTCTCCTTGGTAGTGGAGAGTTGGTCAATATGACGATTTAAAGATTCATCTAAATGAAGCATGATGATGGCCTGATCCCTTTCATCATCTTCTACATCAAGGGGATCGGATGGGTCAATAACTTTGGTCCCTTTTATGAAGGGCCAGTAGCCTCTTTCCATCATTTTGTATTTTACTAGGACTTGCCAAGGATGGAAATATTTTCCATTGAACTTGCAAATTTGAGGCCTTACATCTGCATAGGCCATGGCCATTATAGGAAGGTCTTACCTATTGCCTTAAGCAATGGCAGTGTCTAGTCCTTTACAGGTGGCCAAGTACAACCGAATAGCATAACTAATAGCCTTACAAATTATAAACAACTTTTAAAGTTGTAGAGTTGAAAACGGTTGGAAATCATACATATGCAATATCTCAAGATAGGATTTAGGAGGTCATGTTCTTCAAACAACCCTTGATTTAAGCTTTACTCTTTTCCTAGGTTTCAACGAGGTGAGCTTTGACTGGACTTCGAGCTCCTCCTGATAATGTGGCCTATTAGAGGAGTTCTTGGTGGACCATGGCTTATCATTCAACTCTATGCTATGGGATGAATAGTTGAAGACCATAACTATAATGGCCTCCAAGAGGAAATATTTTGGAGCGAGGAGTGCAGGAACTATTAACATGGTTACAAACATGGTCGACAAGTCACCTCACATGGCACAATATCAAGTTTCATTGTAAATTAATGTCACTACAAGATATAGACCTCATACTGACGTTAAAAGCGACGAAAATGTAAATAACAAAATTTGCTCCCGTCATTGCGAATAGCGTCGTTATTGGCGACACCATAGAATAGTTGATATTAGCATCGTTATCAGCATCGGTATCAATGTCGCATTTGAGATGCTAACACCGACGCAAATAACAACGCTTTGCAACATAAATAATGATGCGTGCAGTAAAATTTGCGACGCTAATAGCAACTGTAATAGGAAAAAAAAATTTGTAGCAAGGCAGCTAGCACTGTGTGCTTTATTTGGGCCATACAAAATAGTTTTTGCACTGTGTACAATGCTCATGTAAACAAAGTAGCAAACAGTATAGAGCATCAGTTGAATGCATCAATAGTGCTAAGAAGCACTCTTACCAACATCCATTCTAGTACTCATAATGTAGGTCAATCTTTACAAGCTTAATATTCTCCATGGAATGAGAAGCACTCTGCATTTAATCTTCACAGGGCAATAACAAAGCTTGACAAGTGTTTTTAGTGATTAAAATCATTGTTGATAATGCCCAAGTTGAGAAACAATGAAAAAAAATGAAAAATGAGTGAGATTGAAGCTCCCTTGCTAGGGCTGCCAGAAACCCATAGTTAGGCTGTTTATATAGCCTCTGGAGGAGTTAGGGTTAGGTTTTCCCCTTGCTCCCTTGTCCTCCAATCCATTTACACCTAGCTACCCTTATCCTCTCCAGTATAAGGAGAGTTCCCATGCTTATTTCTCAACAACAAGATGTCCTTAAATTCATCCCATTCTTGACACTCTTTAATTATGGTTTTGAGACCTTTAATGTAGGGTTGGGCTCTTGGGTCAATGCTAATGTATAAAGTACACATGAGTGCCCTATTGTTGATAGCTAGTCTCTCATGCCAAGATGAACTGGACAACTGACAGCACCTAGAAACAATGCTTACTATTGCAAAAAAAATAGCAAAATTGTACACAATTGGCACATTCTTACCACCTTTTTACATTAATTTAATGCAAATGCAGTGTTCATTGTTGTTATTTTTGGAGGATGTGTCTCTATAGTCTGCCAAAAGATGTTGGTACAAGGAAGTTCTTGTACAAGAGAAAGATGGAGTGTAGTGTTCTTGCCCTTTTGAGCATGAAACAAAGATTGAAATACATCCACGAGAACAGAGTCTAGAACCTTCAATATCTAATTGTTCAAAGGCATGCTTACAAAGGGTAGTTTATAGATATGACAACAAAGACAACTACATTTACTGTTCAACTGAGCAAATGGTTAAAGAAGAAGGTTTACATCATTTCTAGAAACACTGGATTCGAGGTGAGCTAGTTATTATTAGAAATTTTCTTGCTTGAACCAAGGGAAATAACAAAAAAATAAAATTTTAGCAGAGACTAAGTTTGTGAAGGCTTTGGACTATCTTGAGTAGTGTCATGTAGAAATTAATATCATTTTTAAAAAAATTAAAAATAATCAAGCTCAAGCATTAGCAGTACCATTGGGAAAAGAAGTAGACAAAATAGTGAAAGTAGGGGGAGTGAAGCTAATGCTATAGTAGGGAGTATTGAACCGCCCTTTGATTGGGATTTAGAGGTGAACGTTGGATTGCACCAACTATTTAAGGAGCCTAAGGAACCTTCGTGGTTGGATATTACCCAAGATTTAGGGTTAGAGATATTATTTAGAGAAATAATGGCTCGCAACCCAGTCAGATTAGCTGACTTCACGCTATTTGGGGGTCTATGGGATGAGAATCCCGATGCGCATTTGCAAAGATTTGAGGTGGCCTGTGTCACTAATGAGATAGTATATGATGACCAAAAGCTTCATATATTCCATGCAACATTAAAAGATGAAGCAACAAGGTGGTATGCAAACCTAGATTCCCAACATAAAGTGACTTATGTGACCTTATCAAGAGCATTCCTAGAAAAATTTCGACGGCAAGGTTTCCAAGATAGACTAACCCTTCAATTGGATTATTTGTCCCAAGGAACAACTGAAAGTGTTGAACATTACATTGAACGTATGGAGACAATTATTCAAAAGATGAATCTAGCTCTTGACCGAGTCCACGCAAAAGCATAAATTTATTGATGGGCTTAATCCTGAAGTTCATCAGCATGCTAGCCTACAATGGCCAGCTACATTGGCAGATGTTAAAACACATGCTAGATGGTGGGAGGAAGAAGTGCAACTTAGCCAACAACGATGGAGAGACTTATTTCAAGAACCTCGGATGGAATATCCAAGCACTTCAAGCAAGTATGGCCATGTGGCTACAGAGTGTCCAACGCCTTCAAGACTAATGCCTAATCATCCACCGCTCTACACTTTTTGCCTTAAGATAGGGAATCTAGAGACAAATTGTTGGTATAAGATAGGTCAAGAGCAACAACAATCTTGTTCAATGCGAACGAATTACAATTACATGGATCGTAATAATACAACTTATGCGATTGGACCACCTAATTAACGATTTAGGCCAAGAGGATTGCCAACCCAAGGTAAACCCCTAGTACCCTGAAATAATTACAATAGTGATGGAAATAGAGGAAGAAATTCTCATTTTAGGAGAAATAATGGTACTTACCATAATCCAATGAGGCAAAATGAACAACAAATGCCTAGGGGATCGGTAATTTGTTATTAATGCCAACATAAAGGTCATATAGCTACATATTGTCCAAATGAGCATAAAAATCAAGACTTTACTCCTCTTTGTAGGAGGTGTAGCAGTGAAGGACATCACGAAGAGAATTTTCCTAAGCGAGAAGATAACAAAACTAATGACAGGGGTAAGCAAATTTCTAATGAACCCTCAACCTCATCCGTAAATTTAGTTGAAGTAGAAACAACAAGGCAAGTGAATGAAGTTAGGTTTAAATTCATACCCTGTAGGGTGACCTTTATGGCTAACCCCATGATTGGTGTGGTTACTAGAGCACAAAAGTAGCAACAAGAGGAGCAAGGTCTAAAAGAAGAAAGTCTACAATTAAAGGGAGCAGCAAAGGATAAATCTAAGGATATAGATCCTAATGTAGAGCTACCTAAGTCAGATTGTCCACAACATTCCTTTGACCATCCATTATTACGTGTGCCTTTAGCAAATCCTAAGATTCAAGTAGGAGTAGCTCCTTTTCTTGAAAGACTGATTCCTCCCAAGGAAGGAAGTAAAGAGCAGGCGGAAGCAGTAAACAAGACCTATGATCTTTGGGCTGCATTAGAAGAAGTATATTTGACCATTAACCTTCAACAATTACTCAAAATAGCGCCTACATGTTGAAAGCAGCTTTATCATAAATTAGTTCGGTGTCAAAGGAAGAGGATTAAAATTAATGCTTCTAAAGAATGCGCAAATTATTCCAAAATAAAAGTAACTAAGGACGTAAAAATAGTAGATTTGTTTGTGGATCCAAGATCTCCAATTATAGATACTACTATTAATGGCCACTTGCTAAATGAAGTACAATTAGATGGTGGCTTAGCAGTCAATTTGATGACAAAACAAACAATGTAAGAATTAGGGTTGAATAATCTAGAACCTAGCCATATCGTTTTGCGTGTGGCTAATCAAAGGAAAGTGACTCCTTTGGGGTTACTTAAAAATGTAAAATAGATGGTAACTGGATTAAAATTTCATTTAAACTATTTGATAGTTCGTTCCCATACAAATATTTCATCATATTTTGTGTTGTTGGGATGACCTTGGCTATACCAAGCCATATGCATTCAAGATTTGTACAAAGGTTCAATTGTGATTAGTCCTAGAAATGATAGGGTTAAAATACAAGTTATTTCAAAAGGATTTTTGAAAGAGTTAGGGGATGAGATGGTTAGTGAAATGGATGAGAAATCCAACAGTGAGTTTTATGATTCAAAAATGGAGAGGACCGATAACAAAGGGCCTTATGCATGGTTATTTAAAACATAGCGCCCAACAAGATTAGAAAAAGTAGATGTAAATAAAGTGCATCAGCCTTGCAAGGTAGAACAAATGGGTATTGGTGAATATGCTATAACATTTTCATTAGACAATGATTCGGATAGTGATATTACTCATTGGTTGTTTATGTCTAAAGATACAACCCTAGACTGCTTAATGCTCTCTATAGGGAAAGCAAAATACTTTGATGATTCACTTGAAACATATTCCTAATTATCCATGGATTAGGAATAAAATAATCAGGAAGATGCGTTTTTTTATGTATAGCAGGGCACAAAAGCGGTTTCTATGGATGAATTAGAAGAGGAAGAGATGCATGAGTTAGTGATATTCAATGTAAATGACATCTCACAACCCCTTTTGAAAATATGGATGAATTTGATGTTACTGACAATAATAATGACATGCCTAGAGTAGGGTTTTATTACTTTCCCTTATGAGGAAAATGCTCTACCCTTTGGATTTAAACAATTTCTAGATATAGTTAAAAGAACTTATTGTCACTAGCTAGAAAGAAAGGAAAGAGAACGGAGGAGTAGGAATAGGTACAAACCATTACAAAGACCAATATCACATGATGATGAGGATGACTCGACTTCGGCCTTACATAAACATCTAGTGAACATCATGGTAATTATGTTAGGATTATTAAAGAATTAAACAAGGCATTGGAAGTGGAACATGAGGCAACACTAACTGCTGTAAATGAAGCAATGAAGAAATTTGCTAAGTTACAAAAAGAAAAGGCAGAATTTCAATTTAGAGAAAGGCGATATTTAGATGAAATTTCACTTCTAGCGTTGTATTTAGAAGAACAGAGGTTGAAATTTAGTAGTGGGGAGTTACAGATAGAACAAGCCTTACCTATAGATAGGAACTATTGGGACAAATATGAAAAGACTGATAGAATTTGGAAAAAAGATATATCTAAGTGTACTTTTGAAGCAAAAACTCAAGTGAGAAACCCTACTAGTGTTCCTTGGTTGTATCATCCCTTTAAGCATTTCAATGGAATTATGCAGAAGATGTATCATTGTTCTAAGGGACCAGTAGTTGGTTATCAATGAGTTTGATCTCAACCCACTAAGATCAATATGAAAAATATGCCAGAGTTTGTATTAGCTCATCCCAAAGAAAGGGTGATGGATTTTACTATCTATGGGGATGGAAAGGAACCACAACTTAGATGGTTTGAACCTGCGACACCTATGGATTTTGTAGAACTTAAACAATTCATACATTATCTGGGTTGTCGAATTCAAGGTGAGGAAAATGAGGATCTGCATTCATTAATTCTTAAGCTTAAGGGTAACCAATGGTCTTGGAGCTTAGATGATCAAGAATGTTTAGAAAAGAACAATAAAATCTTACGTCAATATCGTCGTAAGTTGCTTAATATCTATAGTTTTCTTGAAAATGTATCAATGGGGATATCTGAGGATGTACCTACAATCAAGCCTCGAAAAATGGCCTCTTTGTTTCTTGAAGAGCCCGAAGTGGAAGTAGTTAAGATAGAAATGACAGAAGGGAAATATTTAAATATAGGAGCTCAATTGGAATCCCAAGATCGTTGAGGTGGTATTACGAGCACATATTAGGGAATTTGCTTGGATCTTAAAGGTATTAAAGCTGAACTTTGTCAACATTATATTGATCTAGAACCAAGTACAAAACCCGTATGTCAATGCCAACGACCAACAAATCTTGTGTATGTTGAATTGGTCAAAGTTTAGACTACTAAGCTTCTTGATGCGGGGTTTTTTTAATCCTATTGCATATAGTGAATGGGTCTCCCCTATTGTCGTAGTACCCAAGAAGAACAGTAAGAAGATTCGCATTTGTGTTGATTATAGAAAGCTAAATAGCAAAACATGTAAATATCATTTTCCTTTGCCATTTACAAATCAAGTACTTGATAAAGTTGCACGCCATGAGCTATATTCTTTCATGGATGGATTTAGCGGCTGCAATCAAGTGCTACTGCAATCAAGTGCTAATTCATCTGGAAGATCAATCCAAAACTACCTTTACTACTGAATCACGTACATTTGCTTATAAAGTAATGCCTTTTGGCTTATGTAATGCACCCACGACATTTCAAATAGTTATGATTGCCACTTATCAAGATTTTCTTCGACAATGGATGAAAGTTTTTCTAGATGAATTTTGTGTCTATGGGATGGCAAAAGAAATGCTTGATCAATTAGCGCAAGTGTTTGAACGTAGTGACGAAGTAGGTATCTCCTTGAACCCTAATAAATGTGTTTTTGGAGTGCTAAAAGGAACATTGTTAGGGCATATCGTTTCTAAAGAAGGCATTGCTATGGATCCAGCTAAAATTTCTAAGATTTTTGCACTTCCACCTCCAAAAAATCTTAAGCAATTGCGTGGATTTTTGGGGCATCTAAATTGTTATCGATGATTCATTTCCAATTTTGCAAAAGTAGCCTCACCTTTAACAAATTTGCTACGAAAGGATACTCCTTTTAATTGGGTTGCTACTTGTCAAGAAGCATTTGAATTTCTTATAAAAGAAAAGTTAATTGAAGAACCAATATTGGCACCCCTAGATTGGACAAAAGAATTCCATATTCATGCCGATGCATCTATGTATGCTGTGGAAGCTATTTTTTGCCAAGCATATGATAATAAGGTGGATCATCCAATTTATTATGCAAGCCGTATTTTAAGTGATGCAGAAAGGAACTATACCACCACTGAGAAAGAATGCTTATCAATGGTATTTGCGGTGGAAATTTTTCATCATTATTTATTAGGGAATAAATTTACTATTTATGTGGACCATGAGGCATTAAAGAATTTGCTTAATAAAGTAGAACTTTTGAGACATGTAATTCATTGGATGTTGTTATTTCAGGAGTTTGATTTTCAAATAGTTACTCGTCCTAGTAGAGCTCATGTTCTAGCATATCATCTTTCACGATTATTAACATCTGATAAAGAAGAAGGTGTGGAGGATGATTTACCAGGTGCATCAATTTTTACTGTGGAGATGCAAGTTCCATGGTATGCTGATATTGCAATTTTTCTTAGCACAACTCGCTATCCATCTGGTGTTGATAAGCGTCGGAAGTGATAGATATTAATGCAAGCACACTCCTACGGATTATTAGGAGGTTACCTTTATAAATTCTTTCCACGCAAGGGTATCTATCGATGATGTGCAAGGGAAGATAAAGTCCGTGTGGTTCTTAAGGCATTGCATGATGAGCCGTGTGGTGGCCATTTTACCGCCGGTGAATTAACTGCAAGGAAAATTCTATTAGTTGGTTACTAGTGGCCTACCCTATTCAAAGATGCTTATTATTATTGTCGAAAATGTGATGTATGTCAAAGGACTGGTCGTCCTTCTAAGAGTTTTGCTACGCCTTTGACGCCTATATTGGCATTAGCGCCTTTTGAGAAGTGGGGAATTGACTTTGTGGGCCCAATTGATCCGCCTACCAGGTATAGATCTAATCATTATATATTGGTTTGTACTAACTATATTACAAAGTGGGTAGAAGCCAAAGCACTTAAGACAGATAAAGCCATTGAGGTGGCTAAGTTTATGTATGGGAATATCATTACGTGTTTTGGTTGCCCATTGGAATTAGTAAGTGATTGAGGTTCCCATTTCTTGAATGGTCTTATTAGCGAGAGAATGAAAATATATAAAATTTAGCATTGCAAATCAACGCCTTATTATCCTCGAGCTTACAGTCAAGTTAAAGTAACCAATCTCATTATTTGCGAGATTTTAACTAAAACAATTGCTTCTCACATACGAGATTCAACTGAGCGTCTGTATGAGGCATTATGGGCCTATAGAACCACTTATAAAGTGACAGCGCAAAATACACCCTTCAATTTAGTTTATGGAGTAATGCTATTTTTCCAATTGAGCAAGAGTTGCCTACTCTATGAATAGCCCTCTCGTTACGATTAGGTGAGGTTGAATCGTTGAAGCAAAGGATTTTACAATTGGTGAGGTTAGATTAGGAAAGACTATTAGCTTTACAGAGCTTAGAAGTAATACAGAAACATCATAAGGCATGGCATGATCAGAACATTAAAATATGAGAGTTTAAGGAAGATGATTTAGTTTTATTATATTAAAGTCGCTATTACAAATTTCCTGGAAAGCTCAAAATTTGTTGGTTAGGACCTTTTAAGGTTGTTAAAGTTTATGATAATGGTTCTCTTGATGTACAAGATATTAATGCTAAAAATGAGAAATTTAGAGTTAATGGACTTGCCCTAAACATTTTGTGACTTAGTTTAGTTAGGTATAGTTAGGTTAGTGGTTAGAATAAACCTTTAACTAATCTATATTTGGATTTCTTTTCTTTTGGGGGTTTTTAATGGGATGCAAGTATAGCTTTTCTGTAGATGGATGTGTTTTACCCTTGTTTTGATGCTAATAGCTCTGATCCTATTCATATCGGGCTTTATAGTATTCCACATTTTCAAATACATGGCAAGTTCTTATATGCACTAAGAGGAGAGGCATGTTGCGGTTCTTCTTTTGTGATCATTTTTTGTTTGCAATACCATCCACCCTTTGGTTGTAGGTAGTATCAGCAACATCTTTATGTGCATGCACAACTCTTGTGTTGGCAGTGTCGTACATACTTTCAATGCTATGGTACCACTGTAATGCAGGATGCTATAGGTTACACTTATCAACGCCACGATTATGAAAGTGTCTTCTCAGTTGAGCGTGGTGTTGCTCAGTCTAAGGTGGGTAGAGAGCAGCAAGAATTTTCCCGATATCAAGCTGTTGTTTACCGTTTTACTCCATCATATTCCGATGATCGAGTAAATGTTAGTTGTCCCTGTTGGGATTATATATGTTGGTATATGGATACGACTGAGGGCTACCTATGTTTACTAGTGGTTAGGATGTTTACCAGTGGCACCTATGCCCTATTATGACGATGCAACTACGGCTTGACTTCATGATGTGATGGAGATTTTTAATGATGCACCTTATAGCCGGTCTATAACATCTGATGTGTCTACATTGGAGGCTATTCATGAGCATCCTATATCTGATGGTTTAGTTGATAAGCTTGACTTAGATAGTGTGGATGATTTTGGATCAGGGTTATTATTTGTAATAGAAGATCTTAGGGAGTTTGAGGATCTTATTTTATATCTTCTGTTTTCTTAGAGTCTTTTGGGGTTCTTACTCTATTATTTGTAATAGAAGATCTTAGGGAGTTTGAGAATCTTAGTTTATATCTTTTGTTTTCTTAGAGTCTTTTGGGGTTCTTACTTTATTCTACATATTTAAAAAAAACATACCAAAAAATCCTTTTTATAAAAAAAAACTTTTGGTTTGTTGATACCTTTACATTTTAAGTTTTAGCACACTTTACTTTAGTTAGTCTTCACATGGTTAGGCAGTTAGTTGCATGCACGATTGGGATACTCCTTCAATGTTGGGAGCTCATTACAAGGAAGTTTGACTAGATGGCCAGTTTCTAAAGGAGTTTCACTCTTTATTGATCTAACATATTAATGTTTTAGTGGTTAGTGGTTGAGTTCTGTGCAGGTTTGATGATTGTTGCAATTTGTAAACCACTATGTGTTTATCTTCGCATTATTTTGGAGTTGCAATATCCATGTACATAATAGGTTGTTTCATACCTAATCTATCTATTTATCTTCATTTGAAATAAGAGAAAGTTAAAAATATAACTTGATGGAAATCATTTAGAGTTTTCCAAACCTAAATACCTACAAAAGAAACACCAAACTTAATTTTTCAAACACAAATAAACTGAAAAATATATAACCAATGTAGTTTATATGAGAGTCCACCCACATGGGAGGGGACTTAGCATCAGGGAGTGATTAAACAGGAGGTGATAGTTGTGCATGACATAGTGAATTTCATTGTGTGGAAGTATGATTAGGAATCCAATAGAGTTTTTTTTTCCCTATCTTTTTGTCGCTTTTCTAGCAATATGTGGGGTAGCTGAACATTAAGGTTCTCTCCATGAAATTTTGACTAGGAGTAGCGTGGACGAGAGATGCTAAGCTGATGAGTCTCTTTACTGTATCATTTTCCTAGTCCGGGTGACTAGTATTATGTGCTAGATTAGATTCCTCAAGCAAAGTTGTTAAGTTGAAATGTTTGACCATTCAATTAAGTGATGCATTCTTAGCCTTTTAGTTGATCCTTAAAATTTTTTTCTATATATTTATTCTTCGAAAGACAAGGAAAAGAAAGAAGAAAAAAAAAACACCTTGAGACTATCAGGTTAAAGAAAGATAAACAAAAAAAAACAAAACACCAAAAGAAGATAACCATCGCCTATGAGGTCCTGGTAGGCTATAGGGATTTCCTTGACGAGTGTCTTGTGTCGTCCGATGCCTTGCATCTCTTTGGGGTGGGACCTTTTGGAAAGGAGAATAAATGTATATACTCTTTTGGCATTGAAAGAAAGGCACTACTATTTTTTTAAAAAACAAACAAACAAAAACTTTGGACAATTGGAAGTTAGGGACCATTGACTGGTTGTTCTAGTAGAACATGGAGAGTTAGCAGCTAAACCATAAGGGTCCTATTTGGTGTCATAATATTAGTTTTCTTTGTTTGGGTTCTTTGTTAGTCATGGACTTTATCAGTGAGGCTATTTTAGAAGCAATATTCTTAGTGGTATAGTAGTGTGGCATTTTCTTGCCTAGAGGGATTAGTGTTGTTTAGCAACTCTAGAAATCTTCCTAGCTGGTATATTCTATGCGTTGGATGAAGCTATGTTATGCACTTAAGTGGGGAGAGTGAGTAAGGGAAATGTTAGTCTGCACAAGTTTTTATATAACTTCACTGAAATATTTGTTTTGTTGGATTTATAATATGACACCAGTAAATGTTTTTCTATCTTTTCAGTGTCTACTAGTTTTCCATGTGTGGTTTTGCAATTGTTGTAGCTGTGCTCACGAGGACGCTTCGCAATTAAGTGATAGAGAGTTTTTTTTTTTTGAGGTTGCATAGCAATGCTTGTGGTAGCTGTGTTTGCGATGCTGGATGTTCGTGATGTAGCTGTGCTCGTGAGGACACTTCGCAATTAAGTCGGGAAGAATGACGACACCTAGAAACAATGCCTACTATTGCAAAAAAAAAAAAAAAAGCAAAATTGTACACAATTGGCACATTGTTACCACCTTTTTACATTCATTTAATGTAGATGCGGTGCTCCTTGTCGCTATTTTTGGAGGACGTGTCTCTGCACTCCAAGAGATGCCGATACAAGGAAGTTCTTGTACGAGAGGAAGATGGAGTGTAGTGTTCTGGCCCTTTTGAGCATGAAACAACTATTGAAATACATCCGCAAGAACTAAGTGTAGAACCTCCAATATCTAATTGTTCAGAGGCATGCTTACAAACGATAGTTTATAGATCTGATAACAAAGACAACTACATTTACTGTTCAACTGAGTAAATGGTTAAAGAAGAAGGTTTACATCATTTCTAGAAACACTGGATTCGAGGTGAGCTAGTTATTGTTAGAAATGTTCTTGTTGGAACCAAGGGAAATAACCAAAAAACAAATTTTTAGCAAAGACTAAGTCTATGAAGGCTTTGGACTATCTTGAGTGGTGTCAAGTAGAAATTAATATCCACTTTTTTTTTTAAATAATCAAGAGGGACGAATGTACAAAAAAAAAGGTTGGCCTAAAATATTGAAATTGAAAGACTTGCCCTATGCAAACTTCTTTGAGGAAAGACTTCCACGGCATGGAGCTGAGTTCATTAGTGCATTTCCTTTTCATGAATACATGCACCCAAGCATGGGATTATGAATTTAGCATCTAATCTTCAAGAGTATGTTATGCGGCTAGATCTTGGCCCTAAAACATACATTGTGTATGGTATGGAATTGCTCCATGAAATAGCTTAGCAATTATGAGAGCTTAAAGGGGGGAAGTCATATATCTAGTGCAAGTGTTTTCATAGGGGTAATTACCTTGTGAAATCTATTCATAATATAAAGAAAATTAAGCAAAACGGTTATATTTTTTGTGAATGATTGAATGGGGGTGGCAAATACAATACAGAGGGGTGTGAATGAAGAAGGAGGAGGCGTGATCGAAAAATAGTGCCTTTTGGTTGCAGGAGAGGAAGCCATAGTTGTCTAAAAAATTGAACCCTACTTGGAGCTTGTATCGATTCTTTTGAAAACTGGATGAAGTAATCAAAGCCTGTAAGAAGCTGGGAAGAATAAGGATTCAATGTGCAAATAATATTAATGTTATGCCATGTCACACTGACATTGGTATAAAAGAAGAGGACATGTATTTTTTCTTATCTTTTTGACACATTAATACATTACTATCCTTCTCTCTCATCTTGCTCACAACTTCTATGGCTTCTTTCTCTTTTATGTCTTTCTCTCTCCAATTCTAGTCTCTCTCTCCTCGTCACTCTCTTTCTCTCTCTTCCTGCAATCTTTCTCTCTCTTCTACACTCTCTCTTTCTCCTCTTTCTCTCTCTCCAGTCCACTTCTTGACAAGTGGTATCAAAGCTTTGGTCTTTGGTCCATTTTTTTCTTCTATTTTCACTCCTATTTTTCTCCATCAAAATCAATTTCAGACAAGTATTGGACAAGATAGTGACTAGTGGAGCGTTGCAGACCATCTAGATTAGTAAGAGACTACATTTGGAGATCTCCAAGGCTAGATATGGCAACAGGATGCTAAAGTAGCAGGTCGTCATCAAAATTTCATGCAATTTGGAGGTAACAAGGCTAAATGAGAGTTAACTGGGCTTAGTTTGGGGTTAAACTGTGGTTACTTTTCAAAAGAGGTCTTTCTTTCCTCTTCTTTCAAGCTTTGGAAAAGCTTCCATTGAGTTGTTTAGCAGAGATCTTCTCTTTCTTCACTGGTCCTTTCTCCTCTTCAATAATGGCATGCATAATGGCCTTCTAGGCATTAAATCCAACACGTAGAATACCATCTCCATGACAATATGAACATCCATGTGTGCAGGACAACAGCCCGAATTTTGTGCTAATTTTTCCAGCCCTGTTCTTTATCAATCTTCAGTAAGTATTCAACACTAATGCTTCTCAATTATCTTTGGCATTGTTTACTTCAACTCTCTTATGTGCAAACTCTCAAATGAGGCTATATTCTTCATCATTTCACTCTCTTGAAACCCTAGATGAATAGTCCATGGGCAGCCATGAAAGCTTCAGCCCAAGCTTTCATTCTTCAACAATTTCTTGAGGATTCTTCATCAATTCAGCCCGTAGTACCATTTCAATGAGGATTCTTCAACAAATTGCAAAGTTTTTAGCTCATGGTGGACATTGGAGTTCATATTGAAGCTTTATTTTTGGGCTTTCCTGCAAGAGGCTTGAATCTTTGGTATTCAAGTGTTCAAGCAAGCTCGGGGCTTTGATTCTTCATGGACTTGATCACATTGGAGCTCATATGGACTGATTTCATGGATATTTCAAGCTTTATGGTGGATTCATGGTGGATTATGGGGAATTCTTTCATTAATGGAATTGAAGCTGACATCTACCATCCTCTTCAAGCTTAATTAAGGTATTTCTCTTGCTTAATCTCTAAAATCTCTCAATAATCCACTTGCTAATGCTTTTCCACTTGTTGATGAGAGATTATTGATCAATTAATTCTCTGAATTTATCAATAGATCAGAGATTAGTATTATTCCTATCAATCTCAATCATTTCATTGAATTTCAGCATTGATTCAATCATAATCTCATCATAGGAATCATTTGCCAAGTTTGATGCATAACCTTGATTTGTTTAGTTGAATTCTTTTGCCCAAGCTAAAAATTTGTAAAAGGATAAGTACACGCAATCAATGAGTCACTAATTTGCATCGGTAACCCTCATCCTATCCAAATTTTCAAGAATTCATCCAATTGCATCTCATGAAAGAAGCTGAATGAATATTTCAGAAATGCATTTCATGTTGGTTGATTAGAATAGAATCCCATTGCCATGTTGATATACCCACCAAGGAAAAAGGTGGATGCCAAGGGAGATAGTGGGACAAAAGAGAGGTGACCCTCCCTCACTATCGAAGATCCCGAAGGGGTGCAACCAACTAATCCGAGGGGAACTTTGTCCACCTCCCAATGATTCGGAGCCCGTGTAGGGAGCATGTCATGCTATTTTATCCCTCACACAGGTACAACAAGTAGATAATTGAAGATTCAAGTGCTTCCAAAGGCTCAAGTACCTTCAAGAGCAAAACAAGGTAAAATAGGGACTTTACAAGACACTACAGGGCATTTACAGTTCCTTACAGGTACAAACTTCATAAATAAAATACAGTTGCAGGTACTACATGGTACCCACAAGTCCTACTTAGTCTTCTATAGGGTTTGGTAGCCATTTGGGTTTACTATTTTACCTTACAAGGTGGAAACAGGGCATTCACTGATTAAAATAGGGTGCAAGTCTGGACAGTTCAGACTCAAAGATTGAGTTGCATAATTTTCTATCCTAAACATGTTATAGCGTGCTATAGCTCATCTTGAAGAGGGCATTCTCAACTTTGATTTGAAATAAAAAAATTTGGAATCAGAGTTCCCTGGCCCAAGTTATAGCCATTTTTCTGACAGGGGGTACTGCAAGACTACACTATTATGGCAGGGCATAAATGTGAAAATAAGGTCCAGGATGATTATCCTCAACAAATTAGAGATTCTATGTTGGAGAATACACCCCAAGAGATCCCTATAGAGCCTCAACAACATGGAGAAATTAGTGCACTTAATAATACCTTGTGTGCACATGAACAAAGGCATCAACAATGTCATATGGACCTATTATCAAGAATGGAGCAAATAGTTTTATCTACTGATCAAATGAAGTCTTGTATTGAGAAATTAGTGGATTCAATGACTCAAAGAAAGGCTTCTATTGACAACTTGGTGGAATCTAATGCTCAAATTATGGCTCAATTCTCCCAATGGATGAAAATGCAAATGGGATCTAAAGAAGCGAAGGAGAAAGCTTGTTCAAACAGTGAGCCTTCAGTTCCACTTCAACCACCTAACCAAAATGGTCATGGTCATAGAATTATTGGACGAAGAGGCATCCCAAATAGCCAATATGAAGTAGGAGATACTTCACAAAGACATGATGACTATTTGGGAAGTTTAAATGGAGCCAACTCTCAAGCTTTTGAGATGAATACTCAACTTCCTAGGGGTCCTCTACCAACGGGAAGATTGCATAGTGGTTCTCAGTCACCTATTGGGAGATTTCCATCTCATTTTGGAGGTTCAATGCCTAGCACTCATGATTAGTCTATTTTGGGACAGTAACCATTCCATGAAAGAGAGCTGAAAGACAATACCATTTTAGCCAGGTTCAATGGTTAGTCATCTTCACCATCTAATTTAGAGAAGTGGACCTCTAAGATGGAATCTTACTTTGACATATTTCCCAAAACTGATGACATGAAGATTCATTTTGCTTCCTTGCATTTGGAAGGATTTGTGCATACTTGGTGGAGGTATATAAAAGGGGAAAACATACTTGTAGAGAATTGGGAAGCTTTCAAGGCACTTATGGCTGAAGTATTTGTTTCCCCTCTTGAAAAAGAGAAATTGGCTCGAAGATGGTATGGTTTGGAGCAAAGAGGCCTAAGTGTAAGAAAGTACACTAACCAATTTCTCAATCTAACCATGTATGTAGAGAGCATCAATGATGAGGCTAAGCTCCACAAGTATATGTATGGCTTAGAGCCATCTTTATCAGCTGATGTCATGGCACAAAACCCTACGTGTATTTTTAAGGCTATTGAGCTTGCGGAGCGCTATGGAAGGAAATATAGAAGAGAATCTTCATTTCAGCTTGGTTTTGGACAGCCAAGGACTATTTTAAAACAAGGACAGATTGGTAACATTTATGGTAGCAATCATGTGCCAAATGGGGGCTTAAGAGTGCCAATTTATGCACTGTTCAATGCTTCAAGTCCTCAAAGCAATTTCAGAATAGCAAGCAGTCCTAGAGTTGACTTCAAACAAGGGGACAACAAGCCTAAATCCATTTCAGCCAACATGAATCCTAAGTCTATCTCTATGGATCTTTACAAAGAAAGAAAGGAAAAAGGCTTATGTTTCAAGTGTGGAGAAAAGTATATACCTGATCATGCTGCAAAGTGTGTATACAAAAATGTCAAACCCAAGCTTCAGAGTATGTTAGTCTTTGAGGATCTTGAAGATGAGATTGATGAAGCTAATGCAATCAAACCTAATGCTGAAAATGATGATCTTGAGGAAGAAGTTGGGCAAGAGTATTTTTATGATCCAGGCAACTCTTTTTGGGCTCTTTTTCTTTTGATCCAGGTGGGAGTGTTACTTTTGACCTAGGTGGGACTTATGATGAGCCACTTGTTGCCACTAGTTATTCCATTTCCATGGATTCTTGGACAGTTTCTAAGATCCCTAATGCACTTTGTATGAAGGGTAACATTCATGGAAAGGCAATGTTCACTCTGATAGATAGTGGCAGTACACATAGTTTTGTGAATAAGTCCATTATGGACAAGCTGAATTGTATTCCCAATGATTTATAGCAGCCCATTAGAGTTTAAGTGGCCAATGTTGAAGAAGAAATGAGCACATAAATATAACCACAGGTTTCTTTACAACTGGCTGAAATTTTTGAAGCAAAAGTAAAGCTGATTACTTTGGAAATGGCGACTGTAGACATTGTACTCGGTTGTGATTGGTTGATAACATTAGGCAAAATCACTATGGATTTCTCACAGTTGTATATGGAGTTTATCTTCAATGGACAGCTCATCCATTTACAAGGAATTCCTAGTAGATCATATTTTTAGCTTATCACTATTCAATAACTCAAAAGGGATTACAAGAGGTGTTCACAAATATTTGTTTTGCATTTGAATAAAGAGATGGAAGATCAGCCCAATAATTCAGAAAGTCATTTAGCCTTGACAGCTCTTCTTGAGGAGTATAGGGATTTGTTTGAGGTGCCTACTTCATTGCCTCCCAAGAGAGCACTAGATCACCCTATTGATTTGGAGCCCAACTCAAAGCCAATCAATAAGCCACCTTACAAACTATCCAAATGTGAGCGGGAGGAAGTAGTTAAGGAAATCAAAGAACTTCTTGAGATTGGATTCATTGAACCAAGTTCTTCACCTTATGCATCTCCAATTTTGTTAGTAAAAAAGAAAGATGGATCTTTCAGGATGTGCATTGACTACAAGGATCTTAATAAGATCACAGTGAAGAACAAGTATCCAATACCTAGGATTGATGATTTTCTTGATGAGCTCAAGGGGGCTTGATTCTTTATGAAGATTGATTTGAGTCAGGGTATCATCAGATTCGCATGAGAGAGGGTGATGAAATCAAGACTGCTTTTAGGACTGTGATCGCAGGCTCTACCATTTCTTAGTGATGCCACTTGGGCTTACAAATGCTCCAGCTACCTTCCAAAGCCTAATGAATAAGATTTTGCAGCCTTTTCTCTTTTAGTTTGTCTTAGTCTTCTTTGATGACATTCTGATTTACAGCAAGACTCTACAGGATCACTTGTCACACATGAGGAGGGTTTTTTATGTATTGAGACATCATAGGCTTTTTGTTAAGGAGAAGAAATGTTATTTCATGCAGACTAAAGTGGAATACTTGGGACATATTGTCAGTGAGAAAGGGATACAGGCTGACCCTAAGAAAGTGCAATGTATAAAAGATTAGCCAACACCTACTACTACTACTTCTCTTAGAGGATTTCTTGGTCTATCTTCATTCTACCGTCAATTCATCAAGCATTATGCGGCTATTGCAGCTCCTTTGATTGACAGGTTGAAGAAGGAAGCTTTCTTTTTTGATGATCTTGCAGATAGTAGCTTCAACCAGTTAAAGGGACTCCTTACTTCTACTCCTATTTTGGTATACCCAGATTTCTCGAAAGAATTTATCATATAGTGTGATGCCAGTGGCAAAGGCATTGGGGCTGTTTTGTTACAGGAGCATGGAGCGATTGCCTTTGAGAGCCGTAAGCTTGCAGATAAAGAAATGGCCATGAATGTTTATGACCAGGAGATGACTATTTTTCATAAAACAAAGAAATGGCACCATCACTTGTATGGCAGCCGATTCAGAGTCTAAAGTGATTATAGGGTTCTTACGTATTTCCTTACTCAATCCAATCTTACTCCTAAGCAGTGTAGGTGGGTAGCTACATTGCAGAATTATGATTTTGACATCACTCATACAAGGGGTAAAGACAATATAGTGGCTGATTCTCTTTCTCGTAGGTGGGCTTGCAAAGTTTCAGCAACAATGACTGAGTTCAATATGACTAAATTGAAGAACTACAGGAGGCTTATCTTTTGGATGAAAAATTTATAGCAAGGTCTCATGGAAGAAAACTCGCATTATCAGCTTAAAATGGCCGTATTTGGTTAAATGGCAAGATTGACATTCCTTCTACCTCTTATTTTATACAAAAAATTATGGAGGAACCACATTCTTTGCCTTTAGCTAGACAACTTGGAGTTTTCAAGACCTATGACAGGATCAGCAAAAGTTACTATTAGAAAGGGTTGTGGAAAGATATCAAGGACTTTATCATGAGGTGTATGCCCTTGGCAGCAGAATAAGGACATCACCCATAAGCTAGGTGGTTTGTTACAACCATTACTCATTGCTACATGCAAATGGATGCACATTACCATGGATTTTATTATTGGCTTACCTACTACCAAGAAGGGATGGAATAGTATATATGTGCTGGTGGATAGTCTCGCCAAGGCAGCCCATTTCATTCCAACCAAGATCCAGTTTACTGCTTCTCAAGTGGCTGGAGCAGATTTTTAGACTACATGGATTACCGCAGGTGATTGTTCATGATAGAGACTCAAAGTTCATGAGTAACTTTTGGCAAGCGGTATTCACATCTATGGGCACTAAATTGGCTCCATCTACAGCCTATCATCCACAAACTGATGGACAGATAGAAAGAGTTATAAATGGTTGGAGACTTATCTTCTCCATTTCTGTTATGATGTCCCAAATTCATGGGATTCTTGGAACTTACACTTGACTGAGTTTTCCTACAACAACTCTATTCGTGCTAGTATTGGAGTTTCACCCTTTGAGGCTATATATGGCTATAAGGTGCCCTTTCCCACAGTCATCTTTCATGAAAGAATTAATCCTCATGGGAAAAAAGAGTTGGAAAGAATGCAAACCATTCTTCAGCAATGTAAGATGAATTTGAGGAAAGCTCAAGACCAAATGAAGACGTATGCCGATGAGAAAAGGTGGCCTTTAGAGTTCCAACAAGGAGAGTTGGTCTTATTGAAGGTGCCCAAGTCTAAGTATTCCACTTTGAAAGATGGATCTAGTAATAAGCTTGCTCACATATTTTATGGTCCCTATCGGATCCTAAATCGCATTAGAGACTTGGCATACAAATTGGAGTTGTCCTCTTCCACAAAGATTCATAATGTCTTCCATGTTAGTCAACTTAAGCCTTTCTATGGCAATCCAATTGATACAATTGATGAGTTGCCACCTATTGATGAAGAAGGTCTTATTCACTACATCCCAAAGGCTGTCATAGGTCAACGTGAGAATAAGCTTCGATCTCGTTCTATCATGGAATATTTGATCAAATGGAGAGGTTTACCACCTGGGGAAGCTTCTTGGAGGCCTGATTCTATATGGGATGAGTTTCCTTTCTTAAGAGACACATTAGTGGCTAAAGCCTATTGACTATGGAGCTAGTTTTGATGCAGACACGGTCAAGACAGCACGTTGTTTTAGAATAGTTTTTATTGTGCTTAATTTTCACAATTCAGCCACCTACATAGTCAAAGTACTCTTCAAGAGCTACGTTTTGACATGTGGTACGCCTCATTTGGACACTTCTACTAGAAGTTATAGCAGATTTGGTCCAGTAAGGTTTGTTTACACAGCAAGCTATCTACTTCATTTTGAGTTCGTCACTTGAAGATTTTATGGATCCATATACTTTTGAAGCATTCCTGATCATGTATATAGCTGAGGATTACTCTGTTCTTCCATTTTAGTCCATATATCGGTCATTTTTCATTCATTTTCCCATTTGTAAAGCTGTAAAAGACAGAGTGGTACTCTATTCTATCCATCCTTTTCTAGTCTTTTAAGTTTGTTTTTGAGGGCAAAAACCTTTGGGATGGGATGGATTGTAAGAATTTGGGAAGAATAAGGATTCAGTGTGCAAATAATATTGATGTTATGCCATGTCACATTGACATTGGTATAAAAGGAGAGGACATGTAATTTTTCTTATCTTTTTGGCACATTAATACATTACTGTCCTTCTCTCCCATCTTGCTCACAGCTTTTATGGCTTCTTTCTATTTCATGTCTTTCTCTCTCCAATTCTAGTATTTCTCTCTCCTAGTCACTCTCTTTCTCTCTCTTCTTGCAGTCTTTCTCTCTCTTCTGCACTCTCTCTTTCTCCTCTTTCTCTCTCTCCAATCCACTTATTGACAAAGACAAAGGAAAAGACGAGAAAGAGGCTTATGAAGATGAAGCTTTTGGTGCCGACGAAGAAGATTTTGTCATTGATACCTTCCTTAGATGCCTGCTACTACATAATCTTGCTAGAGAAGTCCTTCATGTGATGTCCGATGATGAAGAGGCTATGATTATTCAAGCCATTCTCATTGCTCAAGACCTAGACTCACCACAAGCAGAAAACACAGGAAAGGAGTAACAGCATTCAAAGAAGAAGTCACAGCCTTTGGGGGATCCCATATGTTCTAATATGCAGTAGTATACATCGCCATGATGCTAGTAGTGCAGCGCCATTGCCAAGAGGGATGTCCTTGGCTCAATTCTGATTAGAGTGTGTATGGGATTATCATCGGTGCCTAAGGTGAGCGTTTTCGGTAGTGGAGGCTACTCATACTAGGGGTTGCTTTGAAGAGGCATTGGAAGACCATGGTGATTATCAAAGACACTGGCTGCCTTCAGAAAACCCATGCTTGGATCAAGAGGTTGCAAGACAAAGCTTCCTGAAGCTAGGATAAGACTTTTAGACCCTCCTTGGCATAGATTTGAGTTCAATTTCTCTTCTACTCCTCCATCGCTCTCCCTCCCCTATAATAGCCAATTCCAAGCTTCAATGTACCCACCCAAACAGAGATTACAGGCTTGGAGAAGAACTTTCTCCCCTCAAATCACCCTACTTCACCCGTAATTTGGTGAAGGGATGGGCCAGATATGCAATTATTTCTCTACTTCTCTATAAGTCGTCGACTATGAAGAGGGCATGGCCATGGGTTTAAAGCTTTTAATTAAAGCTTTATAGCTCAAAGCTCTTAAAGGATGTTCCTATCGTGATAAGTCAATCACTTAGCTAGGAAGGCGAGGAAGTAAAAAGAATGATGATCTCGTGTGCGAGACAACTAGGCGGAAGGTAGATCTTGGCGAGACTGCAAAGGACACAGCCTTCAAAAGCGCAATTTTGATTCTTATTGTCAAGTAAGCATCTTGTCTCATTTAACAAAAATAAATGGTGTGACATGAATATTTTCCCAATTTAGAATTTTTATAAAATTTCTTAAGACTAAGTTTCTATGCTATATAGTTGTTTGTATTTATGTGGGTCTAATTCTATTTTTTGAAAATAAAAAATAGCCAAAAATGCTTTAAAATGGCATATATCAATTTTTATAAACTTTTTGGTTGCATAACTATGAGTTATAATATTTTTCCCATGAAGTCTATAATGCCAAAGTTTACTTAAATGTTTTGATAATATTTGGAGATCATTTAACATGTTGGAAATTTTTAAAATGGTTATTTTTTAGTAAAAAATTCAATTTTCATTTAAAAATTTTATGTTTTGCATCAATAAAAATTATGATCTTTCCATGGAGAAGCTGAAAGTCAATTTTTTTATGTTTTAGTCAAATTTCCAAAATTAATAATAACAAATATAATGAAACAAAAGTATAACTTGGAAGAGAGAGATAGAGAGAAACCACAAACTTGGACAATAGTTGTAAAAAATTGCCCAAATGACGAATCCTCGCAAATAAAACTGTACCAAGCAAACCAAAACACCAACAAAGAGCAAACTAAAACATTAACAAAGATCAATCCTCGCAAACAAAATTGTACCAAGTAAACCAAAACACCAACAAAGAGCAAACCAAAACATCAATAAAGAGCAACATAATAAATTAAAGTGCACTAGGCAAATAGACCTACCATCTCTCTCTCTCTCTCTCTCTCTCTCTCTCTCTCTCTCTCTCTCTCTCTCTCTCTCTCTCTCTCTCTCTCTCTCTCTCTCTCTCTCTCATAACTAACCTACACTCTTTCTAGCATAAATAACAAATAAACTAATAACTAAGATAAGCTAAAAATTAAATCAGCTAAATTAAATTTTATTATTCTATCACCATCTCTCTCTCTCTAACTAACCTACTACCTAACTAACTGACTAAGCTACCATCTCTCTCTCTCTCTCCCTCTCTAACTAACTAACTTACATAAACTTACCGACTTATTATTAATAAAATTACCAACAAAACTCTCTCTCTCTCTCTCTCTCTCTCCAACTACCTACCCTACTAACTAACCAACTAATGCAACCAACATAACTAACCTAAGTCTCTCTCTCTCTCTCTCTCTCTCTCTCTCTCTCTCTCTCTCTCTCTCTCTCTCTCTCTCTCTCTCTCTCTCTCTCTCTCTCTCTCTCCAACTACCTACCCTACTAACTAACCAACTAATGCAACCAACATAACTAACCTAAGTCTCTCTCTCTCTCTCTCTCTCTCTCTCTCTCTCTCTCTCTCTCTCTCTCTCTCTCTCTCTCTCTCTCTCTCTCCAACTACCTACCCTACTAACTAACCAACTAATGCAACCAACATAACTAACCTAAGTCTCTCTCTCTCTCTCTCTCTCTCTCTCTCTCTCTCTCTCTCTCTCTCTCTCTCTCTCTCTCTCTCTCTCTCTCTCTCTCTCTCTCTCTAAGCTACCTAACTAACTAAGCTACCATCTCTCTCTCTCTCTAAGTAACCAACTAACTAACTTACATAAACTTACCAACTTATTATTAGTAAAATTACTAACAAAACTCTCTCTCTCTCTCACCACCTGACTAACTAATCAACAAAAAATAACCTATCACTAACATAACCTCTCTCTCTCTCTCTCTCTCTCTCTCTCTCTCTCTCTCTCTCTACACTAGATAGAAAAAGAAAGCTTGCCTACCTAGCTTTGGAAAGTGTTTCCCCATAGCCATGATCATGATGATGATGGCAACCTAGGACTCCCTCCCTCCCTCATGTGTGTGTGTGTGTGTGTGTGTTTATGTGTGTGGAAATGCAAAAGCTTGAGGGATGAAGCAAATGCCTTTCATGTGCTCTATTTTCTAGTGGCTGCTCAAATGAGTCATGAGTTGATGTAACACCTAGCAAAAAGGAAGCAAGCGATAGGGCCATTCTATGCATGGATAGAGAGAGAGAGAGAGAGAGAGAGAGAGAGAGAGAGTGTGTGTGTGTGTGTGTGTGTGTGTGTGTGTGTGAGTGTGTGAAGGAGAAAAACAAAGAAGCTGCAAGCCCACCCTCTTTTTTGCAAGATTTCTATATGGTGCACAGATCGGATACTGTATGTGTGCGTAGTGAGTGCCGAAAGGTCCCCAAGAATAAAAGAACTCTACTTTTGCACAAAAAACAAGAGAGAAGACTTGCACGACATGAAGCAAAATACTAATTGGGTACAATCTGTCAGGATTGTGGGAGAGAAGGAAGGAGTCTCACTTGTAGCTTTCTTGCTTGCACAATGGGGGAATACACACAAAGATGGAGGCTAAAAACAGTTTTCCTCTTCTTAGTTATGTAAGCCAAAAGAACTCAAGTACATAGAAATAGAAGAACCCTATATATGGGTCTCAAACCAAACTCAACTAACTAAGGTGGTATACTAATTGAGCCATGAACTAGAGTAGATAAGGATAGTTGTCATCTAGCTATTATTCATGGGCGGTGTACCAACCGCATTTGCAACTGACAAGTCGGTGACATAAATGCACAACAGTCACCCTGGCATATCACGAGTGGAGCTTGATATCTCAACACTCCCCCTCGAGCTCAATCCCAATTCGTGCACACCAAGCGGGTCTCTGAACCTGGCAGCTTCTCTGCGCCCAATGCCTTCGTAAATATGTCAGCTACCTGATGCTCTGTGCTGACATAAACTAGATCAATAAGACCTAGTAAAACCCTCTCCCGCACATAGTGATAATGCACCTCAATGTGCTTTGTTCTAGCATGATAGACTGGGTTATTTGCCAAGTGTATACTACTCATGTTGTCACAATAAATGACAACTGGCCCATCTGTAGGCTGATGCATATCATAAAGTAGCTTATGCAACCAAGCTACCTCACATGCAGCCATTGCTGCACCCCTGTACTCAGCCTCTGTGCTCGACAAGGCAACTGTAGGCTGTTTCTTGCTGCTCCAAGTGACTGCAGCACTCCCAAAAGAGAACACATATCCACTGGTAGATCGTCTATCAGAAATACTACCAGCCCAATCAGCATCAGTGTATCCATGCAACTGTATCTGAACCCCAGTCTCATAAAGTAGTCCATACTGCAATGTGGACTTCACATACCTGAGTATGCGTCTCACCGCATCCAAATGCGGTTTCCTTGGAGCCTGCATAAACTAACTTACCAATCCAATAGCATAGCTCAAATCTGGCCTAGTAATAGTCATATAAATCAAACTTCCTACTATGCGTCTGTACATAGTAGGGTCTTCCAGAAGCTCACCTGCATCTACGCTCAGCTTCACATTCTACTCCAAAGGAACTGAAATAGACTTACAGCCTGTCATCCCATATTTGGACAGCATGTCCAATCCATCCTGCCTCTGCAAGAGCCGTATCCCACTTGGTGATCTAATCACCTCAATGCCCAAGAAATAACGCAGCTCTCCCAAATCCTTCATCTTAAACTTCTGCTTCAATAGCATTTTCACATGAAGGATATATTCATTCACTGTCACCTGTCATAATCAAATCATCAACATAAATGACAAGTAGCATAATACATTTCTCTATTTTTCTCACATAAAGTGAGAAATCTGCCTTGGAAATCTGAAAGCCAATAGTGACAAGATACTGTCCTATCTTGTCAGACCATGCTCTAGGTGCTTGCTTCAAGCCATACAAGGCTTTCTTCAACCTACAAACAAACTCACGATGAACAGCATGCACATAACCTGGTGGCTGCTCCATATATACCTCTTATTGCAAATCACCATGCAAGAAGGCATTCTTTACATCCATCTGATGTAAAGACCATTCCTTTGATGCAGCCATAGCAATGACTGCTCTTACGGTTGCCATCCTTGCAATCGGACTGAATGTTTCTTCATAATCAATGCCATATGTTTGTGCATACCCCTTGACTACTAATCTTACCTTGTATCTGTTCACAGAACCATCTGCATTGTGCTTCACCTTATAAACCCACTTACAACCAATTGCATTCTTACCTTTAGGCAAAGGTACCAATTCCCATGTAGCATTTGCTTCCAAGGCATCCATTTCTTCATCCATGGCTTTCTCCCATTTTTCTTTTCCCATGGATTCCTCAAAAGAAGTGGGTTCTGGTTCCTGTATCACTTTGACCATATAGGCATAGTGAATGGCTGTAAATCCATCATATTTTAGCCTGTCCACAGGATACCTAGCTCTGGTAGACCTGCGCAAAGTAGGTTCACTCCCAGGTGCTCTCAAAACATCCCTGGTCTTCCTTACTCCAGGTGTAACAATAGAAGGAATACCCAACTCATCATCAATGCTTTGTTCTGAGCCACTAGATTCACCATCCACATAAGAGTGACCTGCATTCACATCAAACATGGGCTGATCTACCTTCTCTTTTCCTTTTCGTGAAACCTGCATACCGCTATCAGCATTGTTTTGAGGAGATTCTCTTGATCTCAATCTGCCTGCCCATGGCGAAGAATGTGAACCACTGCTAGAGGACACTCCAGGTCCACTAATATTTTGTGACTGCTGCTGTGAATTCTGTGCAGCATTACCATTTTGTGCATCTACATCATCAATCACATTTACTGGTTTATACCAGCTACTCATCTCATCAAAAACAACATCTCTGATCACTGTAAACTTACGAGTAGAAGGGTTATAGCATCTATACCCTTTCTGCTGCAGAGAGTAACCAATAAAGATGCACTTCTCAGCTTTTGGATCCAACTTGGATCTCAACTCATCTGGCACATGAACATAGGCAATGCAACCAAAAATCTTCAAATGAGAAATATCTGGTTTCCTACCAGTATACCTCTCCTCTGGAGTCATCCCATGTATTGCTGCAGTGGGAGTCCTGCTCATTATGTAGACTGCTGTAGCAACTGCTTCAGCCCAGTAAAAATCTGGCAAGTCTTTTTTGTTGAGCATAGCACGAGATACCTCTCCAATATGCCTGTTTTTTCTTTCTGCAATTCCATTTTGTTGTGGGGTATGACTCCATGAATATTGCTGCTTTATGCCATGCTCCTGCAGGAACCTTGCAAACTCATTTGAGAGGTACTCTCCCCCTCCATCTGACCTTAGGCATTTTATTTGCATGCCTGTTTCTTTTTCAACCATAGCTTTAAGAGTTTTGAAATGCCCAAATACTTCACTTTTCTTTTTCATAAAATACACCCAAACTTTTCTGCTATAGTCATCAATAAAAGTGACAAAATAATGACAGCCTCCAAGAGATGCAGCTTTAGTAATCCACACATCAGAGTGGATTAATTCCAATGGCTTCTTACTCTCTTGAACATGTCTAGGAAATGGTTTCCTTGCCTGTTTTCCAAATTGACAGGCTTCACATACCTTATGCATTTCTGCAACCTTGAATTTAGGCAATCCTGCAATAATATTTTGGGCTTGCATTGATTTAAGTCACTGTACATTAACATGACCAATGCATTTATGCCAGATATCAATATCTGCAACTACACCGGTCCCATGTGCAAACATTACTGCACTCAATTCAGGCATGTCTGCATCCAACGTAAACATTCTACCCTTCTTCTTTCTTTTTGCTATCAAGCGACCTTTATTTTTCATATCCTGGACAAAGCATCCATGAGAATTAACTCTGACCTGCAAGCCCTGCTCAACCATTTGACCAATAGAAACCAGGTTCTTGGTGATATTCGGGACATGAAATACATCTGACAGGTATTTCTTTTTCCCATCCTGCATAGACAAAGGAAATTTTCCAATCTGCACAATAGGATGTGTAGTATCATCACTAGTCTCCACAAATCCTGGTTTTTCCATTTTCCTTGCATCCTGCATCCATTCTGCATGACTGTCATGTGGTTTCATGCACCTGAGTCAACATACCACACATCATTTCTTTCTTCTGCACTTGTCACAGAATTGGTCATGTGCTGCATCATAAACAAATGCTCATTTCTGTCATCACCCTGTCTGCTAGAAGATGCATAATTCCCTTGTTGCAATTTTCCATTCATGATGTCATTCTACTTTTTATAGCAGTCTTTAGCCATATGACCCATTTTACCACAGTAGTAGCATTCAACATTGTTGTTTGCATTTTGGCCTCTTTGCCATCCACCACGACCTCTTTGGCTCCCCCTGCCTCTAGAGTTACCATGTCCTCCTCCATAGGACTGGTTTTCTTGAGTTTGTTGCATATTATGATTTCTACCATGGCCTCCAGATCGACCTCCTCTACCTCTGCCTCTACCTCTTCCAGCATTTGACTAGAAGACAGCTTCTTTTGAAGTTCCTCTTGAAGAAGATGCACCACCGTTTCTCTGCTCCTCAGAAATTAGAAGAGCAATCAACTCCTCAAAATCAGGAAATCTTTCACGGACAGAAATGGATGTTCGGAACTGTGCATAATCCTTTCCTAGACCATTCAAGGTCACAGAAACTAAATCATCATCTTCCACTGGCGACCCAATGGAAGCAAGTGCATCTGCAATCTTCTTCACCTTCATGTGGTAGTCATTGATGCTCATACTTTCTCTTTGCACATTGTGCAACTCTTGCTTGAGCTGCATTTTCCTGGCTTGCGTATTTGTGCTATACATTTTTTATAAAGTATCCCATGCCTCCTTTGGCATACTTGCATCTTGAATATGCATAATCATAGAGTCTGAAATGCTGATAGACAGCCAGTACATAACTTTCATGGCTCTCTCATGCCATGCTTTAAATGCCTGCATTTGCTGTTGATTGGGAACATCAGGAAGAACTGGTTCTTCTTCATTTCCTGCAACGAATTCCCAATATTCTTTTCCCATAAGGAAATTTGTCATTCTAAACTTCCAAGCTTGAAAGTTGTTCTTGTCAAGCTTTTCAGTGACAATCTGTGAAAGAGAATCAGACGCCATTACAGAACACTGCAAAAAATTCTGTCACTGCAAAGAACACAGCTTCAACCTCACAAGGGCAAATCTGCAAAACTGACAAAAGTGGTATTTGACCACACAGTCACTTCCTAGTGACGATTTTGCATCAACAGGCAACAAGGATGATTCTGTAACTCCTAATGTCTCTGCGCACAAGCATACGATGCAAATTCTATTGTAACTTTTCACCAACCTGTAGAACAGTGGTCGCACAACATAAAACAAGGCCTTTTCCTGAGTGCGTGGAGAAAACTTCTGCCTCCAAAACAAGCCTTGAAATGGCCTCAAATAAAAAAAACAGAGCAACCAAGGGCTAAAGCCCTTACCTGCAGCATATACTGCCCTCTTGCTATACCGCGAAGGGTGTCTCAATCTAAGACAATGCACTCTTGCACTTTCCGGCTGTGCTACCTGCAGAGACTTGCTCCCAAAACAGAAAAATGAAAGCAACACTGGTCCTCTTACCAGAACACCGCGAACTTGGTTTGCTTTCTTGAGCTCCTTACCACGAACAAGGCTCTGATACCATGTTAGGATTTGGGAGAGAAGGAAGGAGTCTCACTTTTAGCTTTCTTGCTTGCACAATGGGAGAATACACACAAAGGTGGAGACTGAAAACAGTTTTTCTCTTCTTAGTTGTGTAAGCCAAAAGAACTCAAGTACATAGAAATAGAAGAACCCTATATAGGTCTCAAACCAAACTCAACTAACTAAGGTGGCATACTAACTGAGCCACGAACTAGAGTAGATAAGGATAGCTGTCATCTAGCTATTATTCATGGGCGATGTACGAACCGCATCTGCAACTGACAAGTCGGTGACATAAATGCACAATGGTCACCCTGGCATATCACGAGTGGAGCTCGATATCTCAACACAATCTCCCCCCATACCTTCTATGAGCGCTCTACAAAGCATGTATTTGATATATTATTCATCTCCAAGCTCAAAAAATAGCCCAATTTACAATTAGCACGCTTTAGCTTTTGTGTTTGATTTTGTCCCACTAAAGAATTAAAGCTATTCGGCGCCCAAAGAGTTGGGCGGTGCCCAAATACAATGTCTAATAACAAATATTTAAATCGTGCGCCCATGCACATACAAAATAATAAATAAATATCAGGCGCTTCAATAAATAAGCGCGTCAAAATAAATATTGGCGCCACGCCTAATATGCACGCCCATCAAAAATGATAATTTCTTCTAAATAACTTGAATACACGCTATCGCCTAGTGCTTCCCAACACCATTGCTGCCTGCTCTACACATTAACTGAAACATTCACAATTGTTAGAAAATAATAAAATTAAATCGACAAAAGTGAATACCTAGCAGTGTCTTTAGCTACAAAATAAATAAATTGGTTAGAACTCAATCCTAACCTTAATTTATTACGAGTGTGCACTCTAAACTCATAAACGTCTATTAATTTAAATATGTATTTTGCGGAATCACCTACTATGGAATCACCCACTTGCACATTAAATTAACAAGACGCCCGAAAAGGACAGACGTCCCCATCAACTTTTTGCACAAGGAATCCACCTTGTGTATGAGCCCCGGTAATAAATAAAATGTTACGAAATCCACCGCAAAACCTCACAGAATCCACCATGGAATATGCCTCCTGGCATCATACCCCCAGGGTGGGATAGCAATTGTCCTCAATTGCTATTAGCTCAATGTGGAGCCCGCAGTGAGGGATAAGCACTTAGGTCTCAAGCGTGCATCCATTGGGCCTATTCAACAGGATGATTTTTTAAACTTAACTAGATATCTAGAATATCTACGGCTAGTTCTAGTGGTCATAAAGTCAATATCTAGAATAGTTTCAAGCTCAAGGATTTCAGTTTCTTCTTCTAGCAAAGGAGGGTTTTCATAAACAGGATGTACAGGTAATTGGTCTCTAAAAGGTCGTAATAAACTGATATGAAAAGTGTTGTGGATTTTTCAGTGTTGTGGTAATTCTAGTTTAAATGCATTGTCATTGATTTTGTGAATGATCTTGAAAGGTCCATAAAATCTAGGGGCTAACTTCACAACAGGGTGTTTGTCAACACTTTGTAATCTTCGCTTTTCAATACGTAACCAAACATAATCATCAACTTTGAAACTCATAGCTTTTCTTTTCTTGTTGGCTTGTTTTGTGTATGATTGCTGGGCTTTAGACAATCATATCTTTAACTTCATAAAAAATAGTAGCATGCATGTTAGCAATATCATCAGCAGCTTGAACTTTGTTTGACAATGATGTAACAGGTGTAGGTAATCTATATCCATAAATAATTTCAAATGGTGCTTTCTGTGTAGCTGTATGTGGTGTGTTATTGTATGCAAACTGAAGTAAATGTAAATGTGCATCCCATCTTTGTGGTTTTGAAATTGTGTATGCACGCAAAAGATCTAAAATGGTAATGTTAGTAGCTTTTGTTTGCCCATTTGTTTCAGGATGAAATGCAGATGAAAAATCAATCTTTGTTCCTAAATTAGCAAAAAAAGTAATCCAAAAATTATTGCAGAATCTAGAATCACGGTCAGAAATAATAACTTTTCGCAAACCATGATGAGTGAAAACAGTTTTCAAGAACAATTGAGTAGCTTGAGATGCAGTTAACGTTTTCTTGCATGGAATGAAATATGCTTGTTTGCTAAACCTATCGACAATAGTCCAAATCATGTCATGATTAGCTTTAGTGTTAGGCAAACCAGTGATAAAATCCATTGAGATTTGTTCCCATGGTCGTTCTGGAATTGGTAAAGGCATTAATAAACCATATTGTTTACCATGGCGTCGTTTAACTCTTTGGCAAATTAAGCATTCAAATACAAAGTTAGATACATCGGATTCCATGTGTGGCCAATAAAAATCTTCAATCAGTGTACGCAAAGTAGAAATTATTCCTCTATGACCTTGGTATAGGGGACAATGAATTTCATGCAAAACAAATGATTGAAATGGAACAGTTACACATAATCTTTTTTCATAAAACATAAATCCATCAGTGTAGGACAATGAATCAATGGGAATCCAATTATTTGCAACTAATTTATTCCAATCAGCTTGAAAAGTAGGGTCTTGGTCATAAGTACCTTTCATAGGGAGAAGAGAGTCAAAAGATATCACAGAAACATTATGAATAGTCGGTCTTCTACTTAAAGCATCGGCAACAACATTTTCTTTTCCAGGTTGATATTGTATGAGTGGATGAAAACTTTGAATAAAAATAGCCCATTTAATGTGTCGGTCAAATATTTGTGTTTGACTAAGGAGATGTTTAATGCTTTGTTGGTCTGGTTTGATCATAAATTCAGATCCCATTAAATAGTGTTTCCATTGACGTAAAGCTTCTACTACAGCTAGAAATTCCTTATTATAGGTAGAATACTTAAGTTCGGAAGGTTTAAGTTTGCAGCTAGAGTAGGCAATGGGATGAGAATCTTGCATAAGGACTGCTCCTATTCCAGATCCACTAGCATCAGACTACTAGGAAAAATGGTCTATTGAAGTCAGGTAATTGTAATACAGGAGCATGAGTTAAAGCATGTTTCAATAAATCAAAGGACTTTTGTTGATTATCAGACCAATGATGCACAATGCCTTTCTTTAATAATTTTGTCAAAGGTAATGCAAGCAATGAAAATTTTCTCACAAAATTTCTGTAAAAGCTAGCAAGACCTAAGAAAGAATGTAATTTGTGCACATTTTTAGGTATGGGCCAATTCAAATTTGCTTCTATCTTTTTAGGGTCAACTCTAATACCTTCAGATGAAACAATATGTCCTAGATATTCAATTTGTATTTGAAAAAATTCACTCTTTTCAAGATTAGCATATAATTGATTCTCTTTCAATAATTTGAAAACCAAAGATAAATGTTCATAATGCTCGTTCTCATTCCTACTGAAAACCAATATGTCATCAAAGAAAACAATGACACAATGCTGATGCTTCAAAAATATGTGATTCATCATACGATTGAATGTGGCTGGTGCATTAGTTAAACCAAAAGGCATAACAAGGAATTCATAGTGTCCAAATTGTGTTCTAAATGCAGTTTTGAATATATTAGATGTGTCCAATCTTACTTGATGGTATCCACATTTAAGATCTATCTTGCAAAAATTTGCAGATCCTTGTAGCTTGTCCATAAGATCATCTACCCTAGGAATTGGATATCTATTCTTAACAGTGATCTTATTTAGGGCACGATAATCAATGAACATGCGATATGTATTGTTTTTCTTCTTTACTAATAGTACAGGTGCACCAAATGGAGAACTACTAGGTCTAATGAGTCCTCGGGTTAACAATTCTTCAATTTGGGCTTGAATTTCTTTCTGTTCAATTTGGTTATGTCTATATGGTGCTTTACATGGTGGTTGTGATCCAAGAATTAGGTCTATTTTGTGATCTTCAGGATGTATAGGTGGTAAGCTAGGTGGTAAGTCAGCAACAAAACAATCTTGAAATTGTGAGTGCTTAGGATGCATTTGATTTTCTTTAGCTTTAATTTCATTCACCCATATTAAATAAGATTTGCTACCTTTTCGTAATGCACGTTTAGTCTAAGTATGACCAAGCAATGAAAAATTATCGAAAGTGCGCATACCATGCAATGTGATTTGTTTCCCATTAGAATGAATCTTCATTGAATGTGTGAAATAATCTATATCGGGATTGTACTGATGACGCCAAGGCATTCCTAAGATAATGTCACTAGATTGCAAAGGCACAACTAAGAAATTTCTACGTTCAACATAATCACCAATTTTAATTTCTAAGTCATGCACTTCTTGTGTTCCATTGTATCTAGTGCCTAAGAATGCAGCCTTAATGCGATAATGTGTAGAAACAGTATGTAAATTCAATTATTTAACCAATTTTACAGAAATAAAGTCCTGTGTGCTCCCCTCATCATGTAAAACAATCTTTTCTTTACCATGCACAAGCCATTTCATTGTTAATAAAGAAAGGGATTTGGCATACTTAGTAAAGTATTTGAAGTAGTACCAATATCGTCATTGTCTTTCGTAAAATCTGGCATTTCTTCATGTTCTTCATCTTCTATCGCTCCCAAATAATTGATGTGTATAGTTGGCTTTTTGGTTTGACAATTCACCGCTAGATGTCTAGGTTGATGACATTTGTAACAAACTATGGGTTTGACTTTAGATACATTATTGGTAATCGCAAGAAGTTTAGGAATGTTGGGATTTGGCTGGAGAGATGGCTTAGGGTTTGGATTTGTGTTTGATGGTAAAGCAAGTGGTCGTGTCCAAGATTTATGGAATGAAGATGGAAGGAAACGATTTTGATTGAATCTTCGAAAATTTGAATTGAATTGTTTTGAACCAAAGTTACCATTAGTTTGAAATTGTTATGGTCGCTTCTCTCGTCCTTGAATTTTGTCTTCAGTGTCATGGGCCAAGGAAATTGCATCTTCGAGAGTTGTTGGCTTGAACATGTTGACCTCCGCATAAAAATGTCCAATTAAGCCAGACATAAACTTGCGTTTATGGGTTGCCTCAGGTACATCTTCAAGCATTCGTAGTTGCAATAAAGCATTTCAAAAACTCTCGGTATATTGTGAAATAGGCTCACGATCCTTCTGTTGCAGAAGATCCCATTGTTTGATTGTTTTTTCGTGGAATTGGGGTGGAAGGAAATTCCGCAAAAATTTTCTTTTGGAAAGTCTCCCAAGTAGTAGGACAATCAATGCTCTTGCGGACAACAGTCCACCATAGGGATGCTCGGTCCACTAGATGATTAGTGACACACTTAATTTTGTGTTTCTCAGCATATTGTTCTTCATGGAAATAATCATCAAATTGATTGATAAAAGCAAGTACAGCCTTTCCATCGCGTGACCCATTGAAAGTACGAAATTTGAAATTTCTTTTACTTATCTTTGTTTCTTTCCGAATAGATTGCGCTTCAAGTGTTGCATCGATCATACGTCGTATAAGATCTTAAGATTGCAGTCCATCTTGGTCGGCTGTAGATCGTTGCAGATTGGCCAATTGAGCTTGCAAGGTTTGACATTCTCTTCGTTCCTCTTGAAGCTGCATCATAATCAAATCCAGTTTTTGCTCCATCGTTGGTTTGAGTAGGTCACCTTCAGCCATAAAATCTTCCATGGTTTGATCGGACATCCTGCAAAATTTCAAAAGACCTCACACACTCGAAATCTTATTAGCGGGATGAGCGTAGCTTAGAGTCGGGTTTACAAGGCTTATTTCTCTCTTTTTTTAAAATGGCTTTTTTGTAGTATTTCTCCTTTGCGGATGCGGAATTTGATGTCACGGTTGTTTTCCAAGAAGATAATTCGTGCGTGCAGACTGCGTGTTGCAAATTGTTTGCTGGAATCTGGCTCTATCACAGGTGTGAACAGGGGCTTGCAGAGAGAGTTCAAGACGAGTTCAGGATTGACCCAGTGTGAACGCCTGCTAAGGAGGGATTTTATGATTGACTTTGAAGCTTTAGGAACCTTAGAGTATTAAGCTTTATTTAAAAAGCTTAAATTTTTTTTCTGAAACGAATCGGAACAAGAAGACGTTGACAAAGGAATCGGCGCCTAGGAGTACACACCGCCGCCGTCGTCGCTGAGATTTAGGAATTAAGCTTTACTAAAAAGCTTATTAAGCTTTGAAGCTGAAATTCACTTATCTGTTTTCTCTGGTCTTGAAAAAAAAAACGTGTTGATGAATAAGCTTTCCGCGTGGTCCTCTGCCTGTAGAGGCCGGTCCTTCACGATCCAACAGTGTAGCAAGGGGTTCTTCACTGCCAGGAACACGCTGGTATTGACGGATTGCCGCGTGACTGACTGTAGAGCTCGATTGTTCTAGGAGTTGCGTCTTCACGTGAGATGGTAAGCGATTGGAAGCTCTCGATCTCAGCTTCGCTTTGATACCACTGGTGCACAGATCGGATGCTATATGCGTGCGTAGTGAGCGCAAGAAAGTCCCCAAGAACAAAAGAACTCTACTTTTGCACAAAAAACAAGAGAGAAGACTTGCACGACATAAAGCAAAAGACCAATTGGGTACAATCTCCCCCCATGCTTTCTGTGAGCGCTCCACAAAGCATATATTTGATATATTATTCATCTCCAAGCTCAAAAAATAGCCCAATTTACAATTAGCATGCTTTAGCTTTTGTGTTTGCTTTTGTCCCACTAAAGAATTAAAGCTATTGGGTGCCCAAAGAGTCAAGTGGTGCCCAAATATAATGTCCAATAACAAATATTTAAATCGTGCGCCCATGCACATACAAAATAATAAATAAATGTCAGGCCCTTTAATAAATAAGTGCGTCAAAATAAATATTGGCGCCACGCCTAAGATGCACGCCCATCAAAAATGATAACTTCTTCTAAATAACTTGAAAACACGCTATCGCCCAGTGCTTCCCAACGCCACCGCTACCTGCTTTACACATCAACTGAAGCATTCACAATTGTTAGAAAATAATAAAATTAAATCGACAAAAGTGAATACCTAGCAGTCTTCAGCTACAAAATAAATAAATTGGTTAGAACTCAATCCTAACCTTAATTTATTACGAGTACGCACTCTAAACTCATAAATGTCTATTAATTTAAATATGTATTTTGCGAAATCACCTACTACGGAATCACCCACTTGCACATTAAATTAACAAGATGCTCGAAAAGGACAGAGATCCCCATGGACTTTTTGCACAAGGAATCCACCTTGTGTATGAGCCCCGTCAATAAATAAAATTTTACGAAATCCACCGCAAAACATCACGAAATCCACCTTGGAATATGCCTCCTGGCATCACTATGTGCTTTCCACCCCCCTCATAAGGGCTTTATGGCTATACCATGGTGTTGCTACCAGAAACACCTATATAGGGAGTAATAGTGACTTTGAGCCTTGCTTAATTTCCACTCTATGTGTGATTCCTTATACTCAATGGCAAACTCTCACATGTGCAGCATCACGAGGGTGTAGTCCCAGGATATGCCTATGTTGTACCGTTTCTTTTATTGAATATACAAGAGTATACCTTGCTATCACATATCGTTTTACCTTTTTGTGCCATGTTGAGTGAGTGACTGAGTGCAGGTGCATCCCCCCTGCTTGCAAAAGGTCGATGATAACGATGTCAATGATAGCTTGCAAAGGTGGTTGCTTTCTCTCTCATCCCTTGAACCTTCTCGCTCTTTTACTACTTTCGAAATAGAGTTGTTATGAACGTTGATGAAGACGATGCTTTTCCATATGAACATTGATAGGAACGCTAATGACAACGAATGAAATAGAGTTGCTATGAATACTGATGACGATGATGCTGCAACAAATGGTGGCGTGGAGGTCCAGAAAAAGCTGCAAGAAAGGAGGAAAGCTGGAAATAGAGCACATGGAGAATGATGACGATAATGCTGCTACAAATGGTAACCTAGACTTCCAAAAAAAAGTCACAAGGAAGGAGGAAATGTATACAAGCAAGTGGCAAGGCCTCAATTAGGATCACATCATTAAGCTAAGGCTAAGGTATCTTAGCCACTCAAATTGACTTCGAATGGAGAGAGAGAGAGAGAGAGAGAGAGAGAGAGAGCTGCTCGTGCTGCCTTTGCTCACTTAACTCCCTTAGGTCCCTTAGCTCCCTTGTGCATGCCTTTGCTCCCTTTGTTAGAGAGAGAGAGAGAGAGAGAGAGAGGAGCAAAGAGACTACTTATGTTTCCATTTGCTCCCAATCATGAGCAATCACCCCTTGCCACCTTTCTACCGTTTATAAACGAACAATTCAAATTTGGTTTGGTGGTGTGGGAGCCAGACCTGGAAGCTCTTTGGTGCTTTGACGCCTTCCAAACGTGTAGTTCAAATAATAAAATAGTATAGGTTAATCAAGATTAAGAGAATTTACAAGTGGCATTGGGATGAGTGAAAATTCGTAACTAGGCCAACGTGGTATTGTTATCTTCTTTTCAAGAAATAAAACTTCTTCGCTCGACCAGCGTGTTATTATCTTAGTTTAATTCGAAAGAAAAGATTGGGGGAGGCCTGCCAACCTGTGGATACTCCTCAACTGAACAGAAGCCATGGCCATGAGGATAGAAGGCCTGCAGGTTTCTCTCACATGCTCCTCAGCATCATCACTGCACCATCCGGGCAGAAACACTTCCTCCAAATTCATTAGCTTGCATCAGCCAAGAAATTCTGTAACATTTCTCCCTCGCCGGCGTGCTCTCGGTGAGTCCTGTGTGTGTGACATTTGCCGCGAGTTCACGCTCTGCATTTCATGAAAGTTTTGTCATCCTCACGAGGTTATGCAAGCTCTCTACAACCAGCATCGTCCAATCTATCACCTGCTCGTCAATCTCTCTATTCGCAAGTGTCCGCAGAGTGTTGCTATGGATTGGCTGACCTTTAGATTTTTAAAAATCCTTTTCTGCACCTTTGTCGTTACTCACTGCCATAGTTAAACCTCAGCTATGGGTGTCCATCATCATATTTCGCCCATGGTGTCACTATGTCCGTCTCAGCTGTTGCGATAGTTTGATTTGTTAAAATCTGTTCCAGCTCGGTGCTGTTGAATATTCATTTTGACCATGGCCAGGGAGCCTGTTATTAAAAAGTTTTGACCACAGGCATATTTGCAATTTCAAGCAATGATTTTAGGATTGGAACTACTATAGAACTTGATGGTGCACCATGGCGTGTTCAAGGTATGGCCTCGTTATTTTCAGATTTCGCTCTCCTTTTAACATCTCTGAAATTCCTCTGAATGTCTAATATGATAATTATTGTAGAATTCCTGCACGTGAAACCGGGTAAGGGTGCTGCATTTGTTCGGACAAAACTGAGGAACTACGTAACTGGTAACACTGTTGAAAGGACTTTTCGAGCTGGAGAAACGGTACATCTCTGCAAAGGATTTGACTTGCAAGGGTATCTGCTTCAGAAGTGTCATTTTCTCACTTGTTGGCTAATACTAGTTTCCCTATTTTAATAAATTTTATGCCCCTCATTTATGTCCGGTTCTAACAAACCATGCCACGCAGCATGATTGTAAAAATTCTGTTAATACGCCAGAGCCTGTGAATAAACCTATCGCACCATTCACTCTGAGAAGTGATTGCACATAGTCACTAGTGGTGCTCTTGACTCAGCTATCTGTGGGGTCTTCTGTTGCATATTCTTTTGGTGTGTGTCAATTCAGTTGCACTTCAGGTAAAGACATCCAATAAATGGATTTTTCTACACTAATTGTGACAGGACCCTAATTAGATAACTTAAGAATGCCTCGGGTGTGTGTGTGGGAAGCTGGTGGGCGGTCTCCCCTGATGAAAACATTCTATGGATGGGCGGATCTGATTATTTTGGTAGCTTCTCAAGGAGTTTAGGTTATAGAGCTAAGATGTTAACTTTCCTAGGGTCCAAGTCTTAGATCCTGGCATAGAACCATTTTGGAGGGCTGGCGTGAGACTATGTGAAGAGGTTAGATATCCTCCTCCCCCTTGTTTTTGACTTATTTAATATGCGAGAGCCTATGAATACACCTATCACACCATTCACTCTTAGAAGTAATTGCACATAGTCACTAGTGGTGCTCTTGAGTCTTGACTCAACTGTTTGTGGGGTCTTCTGTTGCATATTCTTTTGGTGTGCGTCAATTCAGTTGCACTTCAGGTAAAGGCAGCCAATAAATGGATTTGTTTACACTAGTTGTGATAGAACCCTAATTAGATAACTCAAGAATGCCTCGAATGTGTGTGTGGGAAATTGGTGGACAGTCTCCTGCGATGGAAACATTCTATGGATGGGCGGACCCGATTGCTTGGGTAGCTTCTCAAGGAGTTTAGGTTATAGAGCTGAGATGTTAACTTTTTCTAGGGTCCACGTCTTCAATCCCGACATAGCACCATTTTGGAGGGTCGGTGTGAGACTATGGCCCATGTGTAGAGGATTGACGTCCTGCTTCTCCTTGTTTCTCACTTTCATTGAAACAAGTGTGGTGGTTGTTGCTTGGAGTTTTGATTTATCACACAAGTGGCCTTATGAACTTGACACTAGAACGCTGTTTAGATGACCTCAATTAAGTCTAGGAACTTCAGGTTGATCTTTGTGGGTCAAGTTGGGTACTTCCCCTGTGAGGAAGACCTAGAAGCTATCTAATAAACTAAGACCATGCATTTTATTGGATTCGAGTGGTGTCACTTAGAATACGCAATTGGGCGACTACCAAATGTTACACCCTTGGTTTTTCCAAGTAAGTATATGTCAAGGAGAGGTCACTTGGCTATAGGGCAGTAGCCAAGTAGACAGCAATCAAAAGCAGGGCGCTTTGGACTGATGATGCCGTGGCAGCAGTGAATTGATGGCTGAACTTGCAAAAGAAGGGATAAAAAGAGTGGTTGGGTAGCGTCCTATTGATAGATATGGATCCTCCCAAAATTAGGGTTTTGGCTTATGGGAAATAGAAACTTTGGTAATCTTTGAGTTTTGGGCCTGTTTTAATGAGCCATTGAAGGTTTAATGTGTAATGCATTGTTTTAGCATAATACTAGGCACTTGCTTCAACCCTTCATTACCACTGTGTTTTGCTGCACATGACTTGTACCAGCCATTCTGGAGTTGTCCACTCCTAGGTGATTGCTGCTAGGGCTGTGTTTGGTGATCAGCCTTGTTGTAGAGCTGCTGGTGTCATCAGATCTGCTAGCATTTGGTCATTTACAGTGTGTGTTTGCTGCCTGCAGTTGCCACCCCAATCACACATTGCCTCCAACAGCTAACGATTGCTGCATTGTTGCTATCAACTTCATTAGAGTAGTCTTCTTCAGTCTCAGCCATGCGTTTTGAGACAATGCAGCCTGCACTGCTGTTTTTCAGTCATTTACAGCAGCTGCCTGCTTCAATTCTAGATCTGTTTAGAGTACAATGCGATTCCTCACTGCATAAGAAGACATGCTCACTAAATTTTACTACAATTGAGAATAGGGACTTCTAGAATTCAATATCCCTGACCAAGATTTGACTTTGGTACCCCATTGGCACCTATCCATCACAACTTTTGCAAAGCTAGGATTATTTGTTACCGCTATTGAGGGGGGTATGTGTTAAGCCACAAACCATAGCGGTTTAGAAGCATAAAGAAGATGGAAGGAAGAATAAAAGAGAACCAAAAAATGCTTTGTATATTACTTTGCAAAAGAATTTGTACATTATAGACACCCTCTTTTGGATTACAAATACTTTTTTGATAACCCAAAGCATTCACCAACAATAGACAAGTAGAAGCTTTAAGGAAGAAACCCTATATCCAAACTCCGAGGAGTACACTCTTGTCCCAAACTTTCTTCAACTTGTTTTCGCTTTAACTTTCTCTTCGGAACTCAAAATATGGTTGTCTGGGCACTCAAATTGACTGGAATTGAAATAGTACTAACTAGACTAATTGCTAACAACCATGTGGCATAATCCATTGTAAACTCTTGTCAGAAGTGGTGCAATAGTGGAAGCATAAACATGTGCTGAAATAAACTGTTGAACACAAGACAAAAGAAAAGAAAGAGATAACACAATATAGATGAGAACTTAGATGTATGCTCAGGAAATGGAATCCATATACCAAGACATGAGACAGTATAGATACAATGTGAGTCACCGGTTGTGGAGGCACTGGCACCTGCTCTCTCTTTCCACAAACTGTCAAGTGATGAATGAATGTGGAGGAGAGAGGCTGACAATAAATAGGGCAAAATAAATGCCTAAAATATGACAGGTCGACCAACATTAAATGCTGGTCGACTGGCTACAAACAATGGCAAATAAAATGCCTAAATAATCTCTGATGCCAGCCTACTGAACCACAAGTCCAGACTCAACTTGACTAATCTGCTAACACACTCTCTCAAATCATGGGTGATCTGATACAATACAATATACAATGATAATGTCGCATCATAGTACACACAACAATGTCCATCATAGTAGAACCATGGATACCCAAGTAGTGGGTGCGCAAGCCACCACCAAGGTGCCTTGGAGAGAACCTGATGTCGATGTCGATCGTACCAGCTAAAGATAGAGGAGATCATAGCAGCTCTCAATGTATGCCAACAATGCCTTTGATGTAGCACACGTGACCATCTTGTCACCAATGCCGTAGGGTAGAAATGACCATGGATTCCCTTTCTTTGGCCAAAGTGTCCCCTCGTGCAAGCTCCAGACGAAAGCCACCCGCTCTCTTTGTCAAGTAATCAGCCCATCATGAACCTCGATGTCAATCCCAGCTCTAGGATTGGTACCTGCTAGACTTCGGTCGATGCGTCAGGGATGTCCCTCTCTGGATCCTGTGCATCTGTATAGAAATATAGATGAGGCGCGGCTGCCCCATCTCACCACCCTCTCACACTCCCTCTCTGGCACTGGAGAGTCGTGAGGGATGACTGCATCACCACCACTAGAAAGCAGCCGAGGAAGGGGCCACGAAGCCCTTCCCATGATCCGAAGAAGAGGATCCCTTTCGCGCCTTGGACTTCGCCTGGGTCGGAGGATTGGAATCGGAATCTGAGGCAGATGATGACTTGTCGGAGGAGTCCACATCCCGCTTCGTCTTCTGCTCCTTTTTCCTCCCGGAAGCCGCTAACTCTTTGCAGTCCTTCCTTAAATGACCCTTCTTGCCACAGTGGTAACACTGGGCCTTCGACTTCTTCGTCTTCGAACCCCTCTCTGAAGCTACAAAAGCCTCACTGGAATCTCCATATAGTGTAGCATCAGTGGATGTGCAGGGAGCGGTCATCTGTAGAGGATTTAGAAGAGAACTAGAGAAGAGAAGGGATTTGGAGCAGGAACACAGCCAAAACACGGGCATAGACTGCAAAAAACAAGAGTTCACATATAGTATAACCCAAAATCTGATCAAAATAAGACAAAAGCTATTGAAAAAAGTCAAGAAATCAGTCAAAAACTGCCAAAAACAGCAAAAACGGCGTGATAATGTAAGCGCCCAGCTAGAAGGAGATGCTGAAACATCAATGGAATCCATATACCAAGACATGAGACAGTACAGATACAATGTGAGTCACCGGCTGTGGAGGCACTGGCACCTGCTCCCTCTCCCTAGAAACTGTCAAGTGATGAATGAATGTGGAGGAGGGAGGTTGACAATAAATAGGCCAAAATAAATGCCTAAAATATGACAGGTCGACCAACATTAAATGCTGGCCGACTGGCTGCAAATAATGCCAATCCACAATAAACAATGGCAAATAAAACGCCTAAATAATCTCTGATGCTAGCCTACTGAACCACAAGTCCAGACTCAACCATGAGCTGACTAATCTGCTAACAACTCTCCTATCCAACAAGTTTGTTAACGTGAGAAATAAATAGGGAAATCGTATTTGTGCAGATTTCACCAATTCCTTGTATAATGCTAAAACAATGTGCTTCCCAAAGCAACAAATGTCACAATTGTAGTCACAAGTGCCAACATAGGGAATGGAAGCTCATTCCAAATTCCTTTTGATGCAGGAGATGCATGGGTTTGACTCATTGTAACCTTTGATAAGCCACAAATCATGTTGTTACAAGCCTCCTTACAAAGGTGAAACTGATCTACAAGCCATCACAGACAGAATTGCAAAAATCGTCCTAGAATAGTCAAAGAAGCCACTTTAGGTAAAATGTGTTGCTTTTCTATATTTTTTGGTTTAGATGCCTTGTAGTACTTAAGATAATTCCTTGTGTGTGTTTATATCCACTCAAAATTATCATTAACTTAATAGAACTCAATAATGGATTTCAGACTATTTTGGAGACTAGTTTTGAACCTAGAAAATTTGTCAGAATCATGTGTAAATATCCCATAGGCATATATTTGGAATATGTATATGGATATCTTTTTCTTGTCTTTCCTTCTTTGAATGCATAACCATACGACATCCATTCCCTCTAAATATGCACATTCTCTGGATGGGCCACAACTACCCATCCCTCTAGGATAAAAAAGCCATCTCATCTTCACCCAAAGTATCATGCCCATAGTTATACTATTGCAAGCATCATAAATCCAAATCATGGTCATCCTAAAAAATACATAGCTATTTGAAGCACTACCACCTAGATCATAAGGCAGCGAAAACTCATACATCCCAAATAGCATGTATCTCTTTGCATCCAATCTTGGCAATGATAGGTCATCAAACCTTTACAACATCCCAATCGCTATAAATCTTCCTAGGTCATATGGCATCCCAAGTTTGTATGTCGACTCATACCCTTCTTTCTGTTCTTCATTTGTGTCAATTTGCTTATCTTCCAACAGGTTCTCCACTTCATAGGCCTCTTATGTATCTCTTTTCTTGCATATCTTGATTCTCTTCCCTGCCTTGGGTACTCTCAAGTCAGTCTCAATCATCTCAATCAAAGCATATGTTGCACGCAATAATTTATATCCATTGGACTTAGTTCTCTCTATCAAGAAAATTGTCCTATAGGGCCACCGTATAGAAAACTATACATATCTTTGATGCGTAACTCGGATCACCAAGCTTTAAAAAAGTAAAATGTAGGCCTGCTTGCGATCTACAACTTTGTTAAAGACACCTGGACCGAATTCCAAAGATTTTCAACCTCTAAATTTTTTTGTGCAACTTGCAACTGTTCTTTATTGCATGCAGTCCCATTCAAACATCAACCTTCCTAACCTTGCAACGTTTGCACATGGACCCGCATGACAACCAAAAATTTTTAGGCCTCTTTTGAGACATCAAAGCCCATTTTGGATGCATTGGTAACCATTAATTCTCTTGCAGTTAGAACAATTTTTGATCACTTCAAATTTGCCCTGCTTATCCACTGCAGTAAGCTACAGCTATATTGTCCTCTTGGATCATAGGGTATCAAAGATCAAGTCCAAGTGACATATATCTAGCTGCATGCTGCTCTTTGGAATCAATAGAACCTCTTGGATTAAATGGTAGAGGTAACCCATTGAATATATTATAGCTTGTGAATCCTCTTGGATCATATGATAATTGCAAGGTTTCTAGCATTACTTTGGCAGTGTGCTCAAATTCTTGTAATCCATATAATCCTTTAGCACATACTTAAAAACATACTTTCCCTCGGTCCAATATCCAAGTCTATAACACAAGCAAAGTAATGCCACTCCTGTTGAGCTAAAAAGGCATTGGCCTGACTTAAATAGCCCCAAAACACACTTAATTAATGAAGAAATCTTATTAATTTAAAAAGAAACGCGATTCTAGAGAGTAATCGTGTTCTACATGCAAAACCCTAACTTGGATACCCCAAACTTTCTATAAATAAGTTTGCAGGCCATCACTTTGCCTCAATCTTGTTTTCTGTAGGTTTCAGGAGTTGTATCTTTGTTGCCTATACCCCGTTGGTGGAGGATATTGTGGTCAAACATTCCTCTTGCTATATGCTACCATTTGATGCCTGATTCTAGCCTTTGTCTCCGTCTGTTGGCTGTCACTATCACCTTGGAGCTGTCATCTAGTCCTTTGGAGCTATGTTTATTGCTGTCACTACTTGTTGGAGTTGTCACCATCAGTCTCTAGTTGTCGTTTGGTCATTTTGCATTTGTGTTTGGTGTTATCTCTCTTTTCTGTGTGTTGCTTGGCTTCTGGTGGCCATGTTCACACTTATTTGCTGTCACCCAGTTTTTCTCTCTTCTCAAGTACTTGCACTTATAGTCTTTGTCTCTTCTCATTGCTTGTTTGCATTAGATCTAGCCTCCTAGGCTGCCTTTGTTGGTGTTCGACTTAGAGAGGTTGCCTTGTTGCATTTCAAGATCCGTTTAGAGTACGACACACTCTCCAACTCATAACCTTTGCTTTAATGCCAGAGATACGAGAGTTCAAGGTTCTGTATTCACAGCATAAAATGTGTTTGCTACACGAGCATTGTATATTCAATATTTATTCACTTCATTATTCATTATGTTTATCGTCTCTGAATTACCCGAAACCTAATTGTATTCTGTGTTATCAGTTTGTGCTTTGTTGTACGATTGGTTTTGTATTTTTTGTGTTTAGGGTATTTCTTCACATGGTATTAGAGCTAGATACTCTTTGAGAAACCTTGGCCTTTGATTGGAAAGCTCATCTGTAGAAGCAAGAATAATAGAAGAGTTAGATAACTTCGAATGCATTTACACTACTGCTCCAGTCTCCACAACAAAACATGGATAGGAACATTTAAGAGTGGGCCTTAGGGCTTGCTACTATCTAGTATTCAATTTGACATAGGCGAAGAACCATTGCAATACCATGTAGTCCAAAGACCATATCAGATTTCGGTCATTAAGTATGATCTCATCCTTATACACAGGGCTCAATAGGAGGTTGAAGGTAAGCTTGAGTTATCTCTTTTAGATTCAGTGCATAGAACTAATGATCTTGCAGGACCTTTAGAATCTCCACTACGGACTACACATCCGCAAGTGGAACTTGGCTTGGATTACACTTCACTTTCATAGTACTTTTTTTTTCCAATGCCAGGTATGAACCCATTATGTTAGAATCTATACCAATTGATTCTGTATTTTCTGTTGGATCAAGGGATGCTCATTAAGAAAGGACTCTTCGAAATAACCTTTGGTTTGTGAGTAATGAGAAAGACATGTATTTCTTAATGAACTCAAAACTAGGTAAGAAGCTGAAAGAAGAACATGCAAGTATTCATTTTCTTTCTTTTTCTTTAAATAAATTTGTTTCTCATGGTCAATTTGGAGTAGGTACATCTTCATCCAATGCATTTAATGGACAAAAAGAACCAACCATGTTTCCTACAACAACATCTATTACTAATCTATTTGGGCTCCCACCCATCCCTACCTCATCTTATGCTGCACCTTTTTTTCCGCTTCCTTTAAGTGCGTTACATTTATCACCACACACCACACACCACACACCACACTAGGGGATTCCTTTTACTTAGGCACAGCCTTTAGGATCTTTATATACTCGTTTTCAAGTAGTGTACATGTGATGGAGGCTCAACCTCCCACATCCACACTTTTGGGTTATCCCTCTGGGAGTGGATGCTAAACATATTGGAGTGTGGATTATTTGGTACCGTAGTCCCTCCGGGAGTGGATGCTAGACATATTGGAGTGTGGATTATTTGGTACCGTAGTTTGCTATTATGCTATTACCTAGTGGACCATTTATTGAGCTAATAATGCATTAGCTTTACTTAAATAACCCCAAAACTTGCTTAATTAATTAAGAAACCTTGTTTATTTAAAAGAAATGCGATCCTAGAGAGTTTTTGTGTCCTATAAGCACAAACCCACTTGGGAGGGGCCAAACTTTCTATAAATAAGTATGCTGCCCTCCATTCAACCCTTAATCTCGTTTTTGCAGATTTAAGGTGTTTCAGCTTGCTGCGCACACTCCGTTCGCGGAGGACATCTCAACCGAAGATGTCCATTGTTGTCTACATCAGTTGGCGCCTATTTTTCAGCCTTCTTCACGCAATTTGGAGCTGATCACCAGCCACCAATCAATGCCTCTGATTTGGAAGCATTCTGTCCCTTTAATTGTTCCTCCTGGTCCAAGACCGTAGGAACCAACTCTTTCCACCAAAGAGTCGACTCCCGCCCTGAAGCAATAAGAGCGGAATAAAAAGTACCGAATCGTGGTGGCAACTGGGATAGTAAGGTGATCGCCATGTCTTCGGAGGAAACAGGCTTCCCCGCATTTTGAACCTACATCTGAAGTTGTCGAAGCTTATTGATGTGTTCCCGAAGCGAAGAAGACTTATTCACGGACAAAGTCCACATCTGCACCTCCAAAGAAACCTGCTTGCCTTGATACGATGCGCAGCCCTCCTGCTCGCCCTCGAAACCTGGAAACACAGGCTTGTGTCGTGCTGAAATCTCCTCTTCAGATAGGTTCAGCCCTCAGTCAGTCCATCTTCACTGCTCTGATACCATGTCAAAGTGCAGCGATGTGGAAGCGTAGGACAAAGACTGAGAGAGAGAGAACACAGAGAGAAGAGAGAGAGAGAAAATGAGACAGTGTAAACGTAGAAAATCTGCGGTGTAGTATGCTGTATAAGAGTGCAGAAATACACAAGGGGGCAGAGGAAATATCTCCGTATGTCTCCGACTTGATGATCTCGATCTCCGTCAGTCCGAGCACAGTCTGTGTCAGCCAATAGATCTTCAAGATCAGAACTTGAAATCACTGAAGAGTGAATGATAAAGTGTGCCACAAGAACCGGCTATTAAATAGCCAGGAAATAATAAAAAAACAGCATCAGGTCGACTGCATTAAATGCAGTCGACAGCAGAAATCTGGCCGACTGTTTAGTCCAAGTGTATTGCTGATGTGGCACCTCCTTTGCTATACTGCACTGACTGTCCAGGAAATGACTGGCTAATAGCATGAGGAGTGATAGTGGTGGTGAGTTTATCTCCCACAAGTTTTCCGAGTTTCTACTAAAGAATGGCATTTCTCGCTAGCTCACCTCTATTAACTCCCCGTCTCAAAATGGAGTCGTAGAGCGTAGGAACTGGACAGTCATGGAATATGCTGTTCGCCGCCACAGAGCATCTTGAGCGCCATTAGGTCAAGGCTGTTAACACTTCGGTGTATATTCTCAATTGATACCTGATTGTGGCTCTTCCTAAGAAGACCCTATATGAGGCATTTTTTGGCTCTCGGCTTGTCATTTCCCACTTTAGAGTCTTCGGATGTCGTGCCTACACACACATACACGCTTGATAAGATAGGAAAGTTCACTTTCGGAGTTGATCTCCTTATTTTTGTTGGATATTCCTATGAAGCGAAAGCCTATCGTTTATTCGATCCTCCGATAAACAAGGTGATTGTTAGGAGGTGATTTTTGATTCTATTCCTTCTTTCACATCATCGGAGATCGTGCCTCCTGAGCCTAGTGGTCTACTTCCCGCTCTTGACATTCTTGCAAATTCTTCATCTCCCAGGCCTCCTCCGCGAGACCTGTTACCTCAGTGGTACCAGTAGACCATGCGGGATTCGGGGATCCTACCATTGGATTTCACTCCGGAGGGACCTAGAAGATTTGCCTAGTTTGCTTCTCAAGCTTCATTTGCGTCGTTGTTTACAACTGATTACATAATGCATTTTGAGCTGGATACATGGCAGGAGGCTCTTCAGTACCCTCAATTGGGAGAGGCCATGGAGAAGAAGCTAGAGTATTGACCGATATGAGACTTGGACATTGGTGGATCATCGAAGCCACAAGAAAGTCATCGGAACAAAGTGGATATTCAGGACTAAGCTAAAAGTTGATAGGACTTTATATAAGTACAAGGCTCACCTTGTCCTGCAAGGGTTTCGACAAAAGCATGTCATTGATTATGAAGAGAACTTTGCTCCTATTGCGCAGTTGACATCTTTTTGGTTGCTTCTCGTGCTAGCCGCTCACCACGGTTGGCCGATATATCGGATGGATGCCAAGAGTGCTTTCCTGAATGGTCATTTGGAGGAGGAAGTCTATGTGGAGTAGCCATTGGGATTTTCTTCAGGGAACTCGAGGGATAAGGTATTCCGCTTGCAGAAAGCTCTTTATGGGTTGAAGTAAGCACCGCAATCTTGGTTCCATCGCGTGGATGAGTTCTTACAGACTTATGCATACCATTCTACCCCTTATGACCCGAACTTATATGTTCGATCTACTGCAGAGGGGGTTAGCTATATCCTGCTATATGCTGACGACTTACTCATGACATGCTCAAATTTTGCTGTCATAGTGGACATCAAGGTAAAGCTTAGTGCTAAATTTGAGATGACAGAACTTGGTTTGTTGTCTTATTTTTTGGAGATGGAGATATTTCGTTCTGGGGGATGCGTTTTTGTGTCACAATAGAAGTATACACTTCAGCTAGTGGAATAGCACGCTTCGGATCAGACACAGCCAGTGGCCACGTCTCTTGATCCTACTATCCACTTGTCGAAGGATACCATAGACTAGCCCTTCGATGCACATACCTATCGCTTTGTTGTAGGAAAACTTCTTTGGTTAATTCACACTAGGCCAAATTTAGCTTACTCAGTAAGTATTTCACAACACCTAGGATGTCACATTGGATTGCATGTCTTCATGTGTTGTGTTATTTACGGTGTACTTATTCTTATGGCGTGACATATGGTTCTAGTTTATGTTTGCAGGGGTACATTGATTCTGATTGGGCAAGAGATCTTGACACTCGACGTTCCCATGGCGGCTACCTCTTTACCTTGGACACGGCTTCTATTTCTTGGTCTAGCCGTAAGCAGGAGACGGTGGTGGCTTCCACGACTGAGGTTGAGTAGCAAGCTCTCTTCGTTGGCATCATCGAGGCCATCTACCCGAGGAGTTTATTGGTGGCACTTCATTTCGCATGCGACTCTCCCACCGTTGTCTACCGAGACAACCAGAGTGCCATTGCCCTTGCGGGCAATCCGATCATTACACCATGGATGCGGCATGTGGGAGTTCACTTTCACTTTTCTAGAGAGTTGGTTGAGCTAGGCACTATCCGCCTAGAGTTTGTGCCTACATCCGACAATTTTGCAGATATTTTGACCAAAGCGGTCAACCGGTCGATTCTTTAGTACTTGTTTCCCAGGATCGGTTTGGGTACACCCTCCCCTACTTCTTCAGCTTAACGGGGAGAGGATGCTTGTCTCTTGCTTTTCCTTTCAATTTGAGAGGGAGACAACTTTTACTCTTGCCAGTGATAGTGATGATGCTTACAGTTTTTTAGACATTCATTTATTTATTCTTCTGTATTGTATTATGGACATTTGTAACTTCATCTGCATTGTCAAGATGACATGATTGTAAAAGGGTGCTTGGGCAAGTGAACAATTCCCCTGTGAGGGTACTGTCCAAGTGGGACTGTTGCATTGCCTCTTGCGTGAGCATGACATCTTGCATCTTCCTTTGCATACCCCATGCATTGACATTTTGTTCATGTAAACATGCAAGTGTGTGCATTTATCCCTTTTCAGTTTTTTGGAGTGGTTGACTCTGGATCCACCATATTTGTGGCCTTGCCTATGGTAGTCTCCAAGGCAGTTTTTCCTTAGCTTACTTGCTTGCTTTCCATATTTGCTATATTCGCACCTTAGCCTTATTCTTCTTCACCTACAACCAGTAATGGTAGGGATAGTATGCTTGTTTTGTAAAGGTCTTAGGTCTGACCATCCTTTATCATTCTCCCGTTTGGGGCACGGATACTCAATAGGATGAAAACTGATTTGAACCCCCACTTAATGCTAAATCTTTAAAAAAAAAAAAAGAGAAGTCCATAGCTGATTCCATCCGCCTTTGTAGGGCTTGGTAGGCCACTTGGCAGCCGACGTACACCCTTTGTTCGATGCCTTGTCCTCTTTGGGGTGATCACTTGGGCTCCCTTGGTAAGATAACCATCGCCTTTGTAGTCTAGGCCACTGGGCAGCCGCGTGCGCCCTTTGTCCAATGCTCTGGCTACTTTGGGGTGGGATGCCTTGGGATAAAAGATCTTTCTCGTGGTACCGTTGTTGTGCCTAAGAAGGAGTCTTGAGCTAAAAATACATTAGCTTTACTTTAACAGTCCCAAAACTTGTTTAATTAATGAAGAAACCTAGTTTATTTAAAAGAAACGCGATCCTAGAGAGTTTCTGTGTCCCATAAGCACAACCCCACTTGGCAGGACCCAAACTTTCCATAAATAAGTATGTTGCCGTCCATTCAGCCCTTAATCTCGTTTTTGCAGATTTCAGGTGTTTCAGCTTGCTGCCCCACCCCCGTTTGCGGAGGATATCTCAGCCGAAGCTGTACATTGCTGTCTACATCAGTTGGTGCTTGTTTTTCAACCATCTTCACGTAGTTTGGAGCTGATCCCAGCCAGACAATTGCTGTTCCTGCACCAACTTGCTGTTGTGCAGCCTGCCACGTCATCACAGCCCTTGTGTTTGATATTGCAGCTGTCGTATTGACAGTTTTCTCTCTTCTCTAGTTGCTGCTATCTCTTGCAGGCTGTTGCCAAGCTGTCTTGCCCTGCATTCAACAGATTTTCTCTCTCCTCTACTGTCGCCCACCATCTCTGCCTGCGTTTGGCAATTTTCTCTCTCATTAGACCGCGTTTACTGCACATTCTCTCTCCTCACTGCTGTTTGCATGAGATCCATCTTTTCACTGCTGCGTTTTCAACATCCAAAGGTTGCCTTGCAGTGATTCGGGATCCGTTCGGAGTACGACATACTCTCTAGCTCATTATCCCTGCCCTGATTCCTGAGATACAGGAGTTCGAGGTTCAGTATTTATTCACTGCATAGTGTGTTTACTGCATGAGCATTGTATATTCAGTAGTTATATGACTTCAGTTATTTTCTGTGTTCATTGTCTCTGAGTTACCCTAACCCTAACTGTGTTCTTTTATCAGTCTGTGCTTTGTTGTACTATTGTTATTTGTGCTTCTATATCAGAGTATTTCTTTACACCATCAGGTCATTATGTTGTGTCTCAGCTGACATTTGGACAACACTATTCTGTCCTAGTACCTTCACCTCCACCTATGGTACCATATGGACCTAGGTCAAATTCGGTACCTCTACATCAATTGGCACTCATTAGACATCAGCAGCCTATTTCTGTGTATCCACCATTGCCCCCTCCTCCTCCTTATCCACCACCATCACCACCATTTTATTCTCCACCCTACCCTATCTATCCACCTTCACAGACACCTCATGGTTCTAGCTCCTCATCCGTCAAGCATGCTTTTAATGACAAGACTCATTTCAATGGGTCAAACTATACCACTTGGTCAAACTTGATGAGGCATATCTTAGATTCTCAGAACCTATGGGATTTAGTGTAGGGATTGGAACCCCAACTTGATTCTACACTTGTTCCATACTAGGTTATCCGCTCATGAAAGGCTCGCAGAGCCTTCGCTATTGTCAAGCTTATGCATGGCTTATTACTTGAGTTTCACTCTTAGCTTCGGCATTTCGACTTAGCATTCAAGCATTGGGCACACTTGATTGACTGCTATGTGGCTCGGGATAAGACTCATTGCATTAGTTTGGATCATGAGCTCCAAAACCTTAAAATCATAGACAAGGATGACTTGAAAAATCAAGTTAGCTAAGTATGGGTGTCTCCTTGCTGAGTTCTTAAGTATTGGGCCTCCTAAGTACTTTGACAATCAGATTACCGTGTTTCTTAACAATCTACTAAGAAAACATTTTCATTTTGTATAGTAGGTGATTTCAGAGTCTCAAATTCATAATACGTCCTCGATAGAGAGGGTTGTTGTTGCATCTTCTTAGAAGGGGCAGTAGGGCAAGAGTAAACAAAATTCAAACTCAAATCAAAATCAAAATCAAAACAAGGCTAGTGAATCCCAAGGAACCACACAATCAGCTCTTAAACTTGGTCGGTAGAATGTACCTAAGAAAAATAGGCATTGTCAATATTGTCAAAAGGTTGGCCATTATGACGATCATTAATCTAAGCAAGAGGCATACAACCAAAATCCAAGAATCAGACCTCGACATCCCATTTGGGTAATTCCCAGTAGGGGAAGTAGGGTGGTGGCAACCTTTAGTAGGAGTAGTGGCGAGGCCAAACCCACATTGCCACGGTCAAGCCATCATAGTTAGCGAACTACTCAACTCTAGAGTCTCGTTCACATTTGTAAGTTGCCTCTCAACGTGGTGACTGTAGAGGCCCACTCATCACAGTTGAGCACATCTATACCTGTTTGACTTGTGGACAGTGGAGCCTCCATCACAAGACTCTCTCTTATAGAGGACATTTTCATTTCTCGAGTCCTTGCAGCTGGGAGAGTTTGTGTAGGAAATAACTCCTTGGTTAAGATTCAAGTCAACTTGTCCGTTCAGTAGCTTTGCTAGTTGGGGCGAGCAATTTTCGTCACAGTGACTATAGTCGAGATTCTAGACTCTTAGACAGGTTTAATAATTGCTCTCAACAAGGTAGAGCTTGATGGCCTTTAAGACATGACCCATTTTCTTATCGAGTAGCCGACCACCGATGATTCCGAGTTCTATCGCTTCCCGGCTTTGGCTACCACTCAAGAGCTCACGGACTTTGAGCGTCTTTGGCGTTTTCGCTTAGGACATCTTGACTATGACTCTCTTTATGAGCTGTCAAGGGATGGTTGAGGGCCTTCCACGCCTAAAACTAACATGAGAGGTCTACAAAGTATGTTAGCTAGGTAAGTAGCATCGGACACCCTTCCCTTAGTAGTCTACCACATGTGTTGTGGAACCCTTTAGGTTCATTCATGTAGATCTTTGTGGTCTCACGTCCATTGCCACCTTGAATGGTGTGATGTACTTTGTTTTGATAGTGGATGACTTCTCTAGATACATATGGGTGTATTTCCTCAAGCGTAAGTTAGATGCCTTCCATCGGACACCCTTCCCTTAGTAGTCTACCACATGTGTTGTGGAACCCTTTAGGTTCATTCATGTAGATCTTTGTGGTCTCACATCTATTGCCACCTTGAATGGTGTGATGTACTTTATTTTGATAGTGGATGACTTCTCTAGATATATATGGGTGTATTTCCTCAAGCATAAGTTACTCGTGTTCATGATAAAATGGCTGAAACTTTTTCCAATTCAGACATCAAGAGTTTGATGGAAATCAAACGGTTTGATGATCATGGCTTTGACCTTTGGAAAGACCGTATGCAGGGCATTTTGTTCCTAAAGGATTGTGAGGATGCTTTGCAAGAAGATAATCCTGCACTAATGTCTGATGCAGATTGGGCCAAAGTAAACAAAAAAGCTATGGCTTACATTAAGATGGGTGTCACTGATGACATCTTGATTGACATTAAGAGTTTAGATACATATGCAATATGGGAGAAGCTGAAAACTACCTATGAGATCACCACACCTCTAAATCGGGGGCATTTAGTGCGCAAGTTGGTGAATATGCGACTGGATGAGTCAAAGCCTGTAGCTGAGCACTTGAGTGCATTTACAAGGATTCTAAATCAATTCAAAGATGTAAATTTGGACTTTCATGATAAGTTGAGGGTGATCTTTTTGATCATGACACTGCCTCACTCTTGGGAGACCTTGGTGGTTTCACTCAACAATAACCCCAATCTCTCATATGATGGGGTGAGGGGTTCTATCTTGAATGAAGAAATTAGATGTATGTCTAGTGGAGAAGGCAGTAACTCAGCTTATAATGTAAGAGGTAGGGCTGAAAAGAAAAATGCAAATGCAGGACAGAGAAATAGGAGCAAGAGCAAAGGAAAGGAAAAGAGTGACATTACTTGCTATCACTGTGGTCGAAAGGGCGACAAGAAGCCTGATTGCATGTATTAGAAGAAGGAACAAGAGAGAGAAGAATGCAGGAGATAAAAAGACGAAGGAAGATAAGATAGATGCATCTGAGGCAACCAAAGGCAAAGAAAAGGCCAATGTGGCCTCTAGTGTGGTCATAGAGGAGCTTTCAAATACAGAGGTTGATGTATTATGTGCAGTTGATTATGATGCCCTTGTATGTCACACGTAGGATACGCAGATTACCAAGACTGATGTGATTGATGCATTCTTGTCAGTTGATGATGGTGTCACTCAAACTTGGATTGTAGACTCTAGTGCCTCTTTCCATGTAACTACTTGCTTGGAGGGTTTTGCTATGTTCAATGCAAGCAGTTATGGAAAGGTGTATCTTGGAAATAACCATGCTTGCAGCATTGATGGGATTGGTACTATACACTTGTCTTTAGACAATGGTCAAGAGCTTGGGTTGAAAGATGTGAGATATGTGCCTGGCATTAAAAAGAGTTTACTCTCTGTTGGTCAGTTTGATTGCATGGCTACACCACACTGTTTGGTGGTGGTTTGTGCAAAGTGAAAAAGGGTTCCATGTTGATTGCTAAGGGACCCAAAAGGGCACTTTGCATTGTTTGCGCTGTAAAGCCTTGAATGACAAGTTTCTTGCAGTTGCTGAAATTTGCAGTCACTTGGAGTTATGGCATAAGAGATTAGGCCATATGAGCCAAAAAAAACTTGATGTCCTTACCTCTTTGCAGAGGGTTGATGGAAAAAGAAAAGACTCTAAACTTGACTTTTGTAATGAGTGTCAGTTTGGAAAGCAAATAAAAATTTCCTTTTACTTTGGTGTCTCTCATAAGTCCAATGTCGTGACTTAGTGTATTCTGATGTATGTAGTATGCCCGTGAAATTGTTGGGTGGTGTTGCATATTTTATCTCCTTTATTGATGACTATTCCAAGAAGATTTGGGTATACTTGCTGAAAAAGAAAAGTGAAGTGTTTGCTATTTTTAAAACTTTTCATACATTTGTGACCACTCAGATAGGTAGAAAGTTGAAATGCTTGAGAACTGATAATGGGGGTGAGTTCACATCGACTGAATTCAAAAGCCAACAGCCCAAAAGATGACGTGGAAGCAAATGCTATGAAGGGAGTCCCTTATGCATCAGCTTGTGGCTCTCTTATGTATGCTATGGTTACTACTCGTCTAAACATTGCTCATATAGTGGGAGTTGTTAGCAGGTTTATGTCAAATCCTGGCAAAACACATTGGGAGGTTGTCAAGTGTATTCTTTGATACCTTAAGGGTACACAAAGAAAGTGTATTTGCTATGGGCAGGGTGCACTTAGTTTGCGGGGTTATTGTGATGCAGACATGGTAGGTGATTTGAATACTCGTAGGTCCTCCAGAGCGGGTATGTCTTCACAGTTGTTGGTGGAGCTGTTTCTTGGTGTTCCAAGTTGCAGAACATCGTTGCACTGAGTACCACTGAAGCTGAATATATATCAGCTACTGAAGCTTCTAAGGAAACTATATGGTTGAGCAGACTTGCAGAAGATCTCGGCATGTGTATGGGTACTGCAGTTTTGGGATGTGATTGCCAGAGTGCTATGTATCTGGTTAAGAATGCCATGTATCATTCACGCACAAAGCATATAGATGTGCGATATCACTCCATTAGACAGATTTTGGAAGATGGTTAACTCACATTCACCAAGATGAAAATGCAAGACAACCCTACAGATGTTTTCACTAAAAGTCTAAGCAAAGCTTAGCACGAGCATTGCATACGACTAGTGGGAGTTGGCTAGTTAGAGGTCCACATCGGACCTTTAAGTGGGCGGTTGTTGGGATAAAGGCCCTGTTTAACCCTTGTGTATAGTACATGCACATTATACATGTGAATGCACCCTTACGTGCCCTAAGTATAAATACATTTTATTCTTTGTGTACGAACACATTGTTGGTACACTCTTATCGAATTGTACTTGACTCTGCTCTTTTTTTTTTCCGTAAAAGGTAATTGTATTAATTACGAAGAAGGTATAAGTTTTCATGATTACAAGATACACGATGGGTCTACCCCATCGTGTGTAAAGAGGACACTATCTCTTTACAAGAACCAGATGACCTAAGAATTACAAAGTCATGGCAAAGACGTAGAGGAAATTGCCATATGCCAGGGATGTAAGTCCTCCCGAGAGAGCATATCAGAGTGCCAGAGAAGATCTATCTGCCAGTACAAGAGACCCTTAAGCCTAGCAATATGCCGCTAAACATTATAGGCAGAATAAAAAAGAAAAGCATTTTGAATGGTCCAGTTATGCCAACAGCCCCAATATCGCAGAAAGTGAAACATGATCTTCATATGTGGCTGTGTCGGTGTGGGGTATTTGGGCTGCACAAAAACCCAATCAAACGGGCGTAGCACTCAACCAACTACCGCTCGCCAAACGGCTAACAAGAATGACCAGATTTTCTTAGCAATGGGGCAAGAAATAAATTGATGACGGGCGGATTCCACACTGGTGGTGCAAAGAAACAGTTGCCGTTGGAGATTTGGCGCTTGGAAAGGGCTGAAGCAAGCGGAAGACCACCAATCCTCCTCCTCCAAAGAAAGACCTTATATTTGAAGGGTGTCTTGTTCAACCAGCCGTCCATCACAGTTGCCCTCCACCATGACCGGGATTTACGCAATCCCCATAGAGTATTAGCTTTAGTAACCAGCCATTGATGATCTTTAATCAGAAGATGATACACCTAGTTAGTTGAAGCCTTTTCTAAATTCAGCCGGCCTACCAAGTCCCAGTCCTGCCAGGGACGATCCGAAGCAAGGGCAGGAAAGGGGTGTCTGCTTTGAAGCACCATCAAAAGCTGTTCCCATAAATGCCTGTATCCACGAGGGATCGTGAAAAGCCTTCTAGCTGTACGAAAGGATATCAAGACATTGCGATTGGCAAGGGTGGCATCCGTAACTGAAGTTAATCCCAAACGTGCCATGCGGTTGAATTTTGGTCGAAGCTCATGTTTACCTTCCCACGAAAGCAACCGCGAGACTGCCAATAATTCCAATTAAAAAGAATTAGTAGCCAGGCAATTCTCTGCTGGATGCCACTGAGCCTTCCGAAGGACCAGTCTCCAGGAACATACCAAATGGGCAAGCAGGGATGAGGAAGAACTGGAGAACCGAGAATCAGCATTAAGAACGTGCCACCAAGAACTCCGGATTTGGGTATTACCATGCAGAAGCCCATGATCCTCTAGAAAATAACGGGCTATAACGACCCACGGATGATGATCCAAGCACATGGCGTGGAAAAGAGACCAACGGAGTGCTAGTATATGAGTTTGGGCATCTAAAATAGCCCCTCCACCCATGTGTTTGGGGGTGCACACATGCGACCAAGAAATCCAGGAAATGCCTGCATGCAGGGAATCCTTCTTCCATAACATGAAGCGAATAGACTGAGTAATAGCGTTCAGTGTAGTAGCAGTCCAAGGCAGCAATGGCAAGAAGTATGCGAGCATTGGCAACATAATTGTCCGGGCTACTTTGAGGCGAACATGGAAGGGCCAGGCCTGAGACTTCCAATACAGAAACTTAGCCGACAGTTTCTGTGAAATCCACTGTAGTAGCTGCTTTGGGGGAACATCAACACCCAAAGGGTACCCAAGATGCCTGACAATGGAGCCACGGGGAATAACCATACCCTGCCTGTCCAATGACTACAAATCCGACTCCGTGCAGCTGAGAATGGCTGATTTCAAAGGATTGATGCGAAGACCGGAAGCCTGACCAAAGAGAGCCCAAACATCTAATGCTTTGCGAAGGTTATCCTTGTCCGCACGCAGAATCATAAAGCTGTCATCAGCCAAGGATTGACTAATGAAGTGTTGTCTAGAAGGAAGCGACAATCCAACCAACTGAGTAGAAGCTGCCATATGAGATAACATCGAAAGAACTGGATGAGTCGCAAGGGCAAAGAAGAGAGGACTCAAAGGGCACCCCTGTCTGACAGAGCGGGCAAGGATAAATGGCTCGATAACGCCGCCATTCAGCATGACTCGCGAAGACACCGCAGCATTGATGGTGTAAATCAGACGAGACATCCGGGCACCAAAGCCCATAATAGACATAAGTTCTACAATGAAAGACTAGTCCAGATAATCAAAAGCCTTTTCCAGGTCCAATTGAATCAGTACGACCTCCTGATTAGAATGTTTTGCATAATCAATCGCCAGTTGCGCATTTAATACATTGTGCAGAATGTTTCGGCCCTTAATGAATCCATATTGGAGAGGATACACAATGGCAGGAAGATGCTTATGGAGCCGATTCGCCATTACTTTGGAAAAGATTTTATACATAGAACGCATCAAAGAAATTGGGCGCCAATGTTTCAACATAGACGGCGAAGGAACTTTTGGAAGCAGTTTAATAAGTCATTCTTTCCAGGAGGAAGGCATGATCCCCGTTTCCCACACCTGCTGAAACAGAGCCGTCAATGGTTTTGCCAATTGGGTAGCAAAAACCTCAAAGAACTCATTGGTGAGACCATCCCAGCCAGGACTTTTATCCTTGGGCAAGTGTAACAGAACATCCATAACCTCCGCCTCACAAATATCTGTCTCCATAGTAGCTTGCATGTCCTGCGGAACCTGATTGCGGACCAGATCATAAAAAACTGAACGGGCATGAGTAATTTGGCCTGAAGGGGGAGAAGTGGAACCAAGAAGGTCGATGAAATAATTCCTACACATATTGGCAATAGTCTGGGGATCAAGGACCATTTGACCTTCTGCATCCTGAAGTCTAGTCATATTCTCTCGAGCAGGAGAGGCATGGAGAGCTCGAAAGAACTTATGAGTCTGACAAGCAGTATCTTGCAAAGTCTCCGTCAGATGTTGCAATTTGGCCTGCTGATAAGGTTTCAATTGAAACTCTTTAATAAGATCGGCCACAGCCCACACGCATTGCCAGTGACAGCAGAAATTCATCATGTGGAGTGTCCACTAGCAGTAAACGAACCAAAGCCAACAGGTCCTCCGCTGCTTGTCGACGCCGGCGACAAAGAGATGCATGATGGATCCCATACTGCTGAGCCACCCGCTGCACATTAGAGAGCAATCATTCAAACGAAGCAGTGCCCTGAGAGGAGAAGTCCAATAGGAATCTATCAATCAATTGCTGCATATAGCCCTGAAAGATTGCATGCTTCAAATAAGACAAGTTGAAACGCAAAGGAAGTCTCTCTAGAAATTTCTTATAAGGTGCAATGGGTTGTGCTAGTAGCTCAAGCTGTAGAGGGAAATGGTCCGACAAGGCATATTGCTGCAACACTTTCATTTCAAGCATCTCAGGAAGGAAATCATCATTCTGCATGATGTATATGCGGTACAACCGCGACCATGTTGTTGCATACTGGGCAGAATGGTAAGTAAACCCTGTAGAAGAAGGGTGTAGCCAAGACTAGAGATCTTGCTTAAGAACGGAAAGAGCCAACTCATGCCACATACGACTTTCGGGCGCGTCCATTACCGAATGCTCTGATGTGGACTGCGAAGAATTGACACACACATTGAAATCCCCCATCAAAAAACCCCGTCTGCCAAGTGACAAGGAAGTTTGCAAGGTATGCCAAAGCTCCCGGCGAGATAAAGGATCATTCGGAGCATAGAGCCCAAGTAACCATAAGATCTCTCCTTCGAATAAAATTTCAATTACCACAAAGTGGCCATGCACATCATTTTCAATAAGAGCAGGCTGATATTTTTCATGGTCAATCATGAGCACACCAGAATAATGCATGGCATGTGTCCCTGCATAGAACAGACGAAAGCCATGGCAATCCACAACTTTACCTGCTTCTCCGTGACTCTTGTGCTCAACAACACATAAAACATTCCACTGATTCTCATGCAAGACAATCCACATGGCATGTTGCTTGTGACGAGAACAAATTCCTCGCACATTCCACGTGGCTATTTTCATGTCTATTCAAAAAGAAAATCAGGTACGAGGCACGACTTGCCTCGATTTGACCTTTTTTGCAAGAATATCCAGGACCCCCTCATCCAAAAAATCAGCTAACACGATAAAAGAGTTTGGACGACCAGATTTGGAGGTAGACGGCATATCCGCTGTCTTGGGGATGGAACAGGGATAACGACGATCCCATGGGGTAATGACGTTACCTCTAGTATCAAAAGCCAGCTTAGCAGGTGGACCCTTCGGACCATCCGAATACACTCTCCTTGTGGGTTGTTGACGGGGAGCAGCGGAAACCATAGCAGGAGCAGAGTGTTCTGAAGACAACATCTCTTTCCTGCGCATATAAGTACGCATGGAATCTTGTGAGGCAGTCGGCACAGTATCCACCATGCTAGCAACAGGCGTGTTGCCTTTTTTCCCGTGTACATTGACCCAGTCATTGGCATGGGAATCCAAACCCGAAACCTGTTGTTTACCTTTATCCAACACTTTAGATGGCTGGGTGGCATCCTGGGACGGAGCATCACACACCATATCTTACATGGGCAGCGCAACATGCTCAGGTTCTGAAGTGTGGGGCTTCTATGGGCATTCAGCCATAAAATGCCCCAATTTACTACACAAAAAACAATGTCCTGCAAAGTTGCCCCATTTCAAACGAAAGTGTAAAGGATGCATGCCAGAGCAATTAAGACGTAACCACGCAGGCCTTTTCCTGGCAGTGTCCCATAACATACACAAATGGTTACGATTGACAGCCCTCAGGCTTGGGGGGACCAGAACAGTGCCCACAACGGCCATAGCGTCCTTTAACAGTGGCCAATAGACAGCTAGACAGTTTTCCACTTCAACCCAGACAGGGCATTCACATTGCAGCAGACGCTGAAAATCTGCCATTGGGCACCATGGTACAGCATGGACTAGACGGCGATCTAAGAACAAAGGCAGTTTAGACAGGAGAACAGCACGGTGCGTCTGAGATTTCAACAACACCTCAAAAAAACCTCAGGGCCCAACAAAAATCTCTTCCACACATTCCCCTTGTAACAGACTGTGCAGCCACTGGCGAATACGGGAAAGCTGTGGGATCTGACCAGTGAAGAAGAGAATCACGGCGCGTTCATAGAACACTGAAAAGGAGCGCAAGACATTTTTCGGGTCCACAGTGGCCTCCAGAACATCTTCAGTTGTAGAATCATAAAAGACTTCTTGATTATGTTGAACATAATCACCAAGCAGAGTGTTGGCAAACTCTAGCAAATGCTCCCAGTCAACCTCCTGAGAGTCCACAGAATCAGAAGCAACTTGAGCATAGGACCGATCCTGATGATCCATTGTCTCTTCCGAAATATGCTTGGTGCGTTTGCCTGCAGGCTGGAAGTCAGGACCAGGAGGCACCTCTTCTGTGCACGGAACCATATCCTCTGGTTCCTTGGTATCGGAATCCGGACCAAGAGCTGCCACCGTTTGGTCTATAAAAGCCAGATCCAGACCAGCCATATTGTATCACTGCGTATGCCGGTCCGAGGCCGAGTGAAGAGTTGCACTCTCTCTCTCTCTCTCTCTCTCTTTCTTTGTACAGATCAGTGGGCACTCTGGCCGAGACCCTGTCTCTCTGACAACTGACGGGCGTAGGGTTCCACAGCAGCTGGACGCCTCAGCAGAAAAGGACATGCACGGGCAGGCTGAGCCGTGAACATCAGCACAGACGAAGGCAGCGGGGCGACTGGTGACGTGGCAGCGCGTTCGGGCAGGGGACAGGACGGGACAGGCAGCGGGACACGGGACAGAAGGCGGAACAGGAGACAACAGCTCTCTCTCTCTCTGACGCTGCAAAAGAGGCAGGGACGATTCAGACCTGGCAAGCACGTGTGGCGTCGGCGAAACCTGAGCCTCCACAGGTAGGCGGCCGCGTGCAGACGGACGTTCGGGGGCAGAAAACGAGGACTCGCAGGCAGAAAACGACGACTGGAGCGCTCTAGGGTTTCTGCTGGCGGCGCAGGGACAGGACGTGGATGGCAGGCGAAGATAGGCGGATCTGTAGGCATCGACGGTGCGGACAGGACGTGAACGACAGACGAGCAGAGGCGGAACGTCAGGCGTCGACGGTGCGGACGCGAACGAGTGGTGAAGACAGGCGGGTCTTCAGTCTTCGACGGTGCAGGTCGAGGCGACGGCAGGGCGTGCAGTACTAGGCGATGGCAGGGTGTGCAGTACTAGGCGACGGCAGGGCGGCACGAACCGGCGGCACCATCGCGCTTCTCTCCGCTCTCTCTCTCTCTCTTTCTCAGGTCTCTCTCTTTGACTTTGCTCTCTCTCTCTCTCCCCCCAGCCAACACACTCATACTCACTCGAACTTCCATCTCTCTCAGCTGAGCTCCCCAATAGTCGGATGCAGAGAGAGAGGGTAGGACATGCACCTTTTCAGGAGATGCCATCAATGCCAATTGGAGACTGGAAGCCTTGGAAGAATATAACAGGAAAGAGTGATAGGATGGTGGTCGGTTTGAATCCTCCCGAACCACATGATCCCCTATAGTATACACATCGGCCATAGATGTCCTTTAGGAAATACTTGCAAGAAAACAGAGAAGATACTGCAATTGGATTGTCCTCCCCTTGTATGGGGTTTGTCGATATGTTGATAAGAGAGCAATGTAGACGGGGAGTATCTGAGGTGAGAGAGACAACTTGGAGCCAAGCAAAGAGGGGAAGATCTGCAAAATGCAAATATGGCTGCAATAAATGCAGTCAAAATAGGTCAAAAACTTGTTGCACTGCCAAGAAAGAGGCCGCTTGGCAAAGAGAGACTGTCCAGTAGAAAAATACAGCAAAGGAAGGCCTATCTATCTGTAACAAACAGGCCACCCAGCATAGAAAGGTGCCACCCAGCCTCGAGAAGGCAGCTGTCCACAATAAATGATGGCACCCAGGTCTGAAAACTGCCCTGTACAAATTGCAGGTCTGCTGATCTGACTTGAGGTCGCCAATCAGGTGAGAAATAGGTCTCCCAGCCAGCTATGATGCTACCCAGTAGAGAAAATTGCTGGCCAGCAAGAGGAGGGTGTTGTCTGCCTGAAACACAGGTCTAAACCTGCTGCATGTGTGCAGGGAGGGGGCGGGGGCTTCCTGCAAAATGCGAAAGAACAGACCAGAAAATAGACCGCCCAGCCTGAATAATGGCCGCCCATCACTGAGAGGAAGTGCCCTATTGCAAAACGCAAGGTGTTGATGCCAAACACAGCCTGTTGTGGGCTGGAAACAGGCCGCCCTGCACTATTGGATGTCAAAAGCAGGGACTCAACATGTGTGGATGGCACCTAGTTGGTTTGGTTGTGGACAGCATGCTCCTCTTTGAGATTTCTGGCTCCCACGCATGGCTCTGGTACCATGTAAGAGTGCTCAACGGAAGGAGGAAAGCGAACATGGAGAGGAGACAAAGAGAGAACATAGGAGAGAGAAGGAACAATGTGATTGCAATGGCTGAAGCTACAAGGCTGCAACAATCATCCCCAACACGCATTTATATGCGTTAGTGTTGGCGCTAGACAGTAGCAGGGGGATGATAGAATGTGGAGGGCTAGTTGATCACGAAGGATCCATGATGGATAATGAAAGTGGGAGGGCAAGCTGCCTATATATACGCCAAAAAGTGGCAAAACCTTAAATATGGTCAAACCCTTAAAAATGGACAAATGCCCGAAAAGAAATGCACTAATGTGCCCTCCATCTAAAGTGTTTAAAACATATAAAATGAAAAACAAATACAATGTCAAAGCTTCTAATGTCCTCATCTGACTGAGACAGAGGCTCACAGTTAGGAGATGACCACACAAGAGACACATGATTGCTAACAAGTGTGTGGTGCACGTGTCAAAGAATGTAGGTTGGCTTGCTAGGCATTGATATGTTGGCAAAGTGTGTGGCTACTTGAGAATAACGAAGGGAACTCCCACCAATGTTCCAGCAATACTATTCGTTTGTGCACTCCAAAGTGCTTCCAAATTCATTCACTAGCTTTAGTGTTGCATTAAAGCTTTGGTAGGGAGCTGGAGATAGGTGGACTCCAAATTCTCTTGATTATTTCAGATCACCAATACGAAGGGTTCTTTATCACAGTAGCCTTCTAAGAAGAGCTGGACACTTTAGGTACATTTAATATGGATGCCCAAACATTGTAGGTGCATTTAACCTTTGAGTTTTGGAGATGTTTAATGAGGTGAAAAAGTGGATCAAGGCTAATTAAGCCTTTGTTGCTTAGCACCTACCACAATTTTTTGGTGTTAGATGTGCCATTATAGAGGGTTTGAGATTGGAGCAAAGTTTGAGGAATAATGTTTTTGTGTTGGTGTACTTGTTTGGCACTTTTAACCAAATCCTTGCTGCTTGTAGCATTTCACAGAGTGTGTGGCTTGCTAGTTTGTCAAACTGTATCTTGATACTAACACCTATAAACTAGCGGTTGAGGTATGTGAAACAGGATGTCAATTAGGCATGCCTGATGTGAGATTGTAGCTCTGGAGCATATGGTTGGGTGCTAAACTAGATATGCACTCGTTTCTGCTCGTATTGTTTTATGCCATATGGGTTGTTTTGGTGATAAGAATTGGTGATTGGGAGTGCACGCAGCTTGTTGGATGTATAATAGTGCTATGTGCCTGCAACATATCTTGTTGGTTGCACTACTACGTACCTTAGTTCTTCATAAGGGTGTCACAATTCAATATTGCTCTGGAAAAGACATTATAAAACTGAATATATCTCTTTCTACATCCTTTCTCTCCTTGTCAATTTTGCTTGCTCATACAGATGAAAAGGTTTTGTTTGAATGTCATATCTTGACCTTTGGTGGATTTGACTTCATGTAAACTTGTGTATTGCTGGGTTAGTCCTCCAGTGTGAATGACCTTCATTTTCTCTGTCTTCATATACCTAAGTTGATTTGTGGTGCTTTGCTCTTAAATAAATGCATACTTTGTTTCAAATATAGACATGGTCTGGAATCAGGATATTCTTGCTGCATTGACTTGTGGAAATTCTAGGTTCAAGAAGCGAGGGTTGACAAGGATGTGAAACAATTCACATACAAAGATGGGGAACAATTTGTTTTTATGGATATGGTATGTCTCATAGCGTATTTTGCATTGATATTGTAGATAAAGTTTTTGTCTCAAGGTTTTTGGTAGCAGTTGCTTGGCAAATTCCAACATTATTCACTATTTCAACCTAAAATGTGAAATTCTTTTGGAGTAGCTGCTTAGTGTAACCAAAAAGGAGCTGCCTAAGAGGTATGAAGAGGACTGCAGCAGCCAAAGGGGCTGCATTTCTATGACAAGCTCTGATAGTGTTGCAGCAGCCAAAGGGGTTGTGTGTTTGTGACATATTGAGCCTATTCAAATATGGTGGCAGTTGACAGCGGGTGGCAACAACTTCCAAAGGAGCCACATCTTTCAGAAACGTGACATTTTGAGTCTGGCCACAGGTTGGTACAGCTGAGAGAGGGTGGTAGCAACAGCTAGAAGAGCTGCATCTTCAGTGTTGGGATAGTTGGAGTTTGTTTAGAAGCTCTTGAGGCATGATAGGGAGGCAGCCAGCTCATGGGTGGTGGGGTCCTTGAGTAGGCATATGACGAGGATGTTCTTACAATAGCCCTTTTTGCTTGAAGTGGAGGCATCTACTTGAAGCTTCTATAGAGATAGAATGTATTTAGGAATCCACTGTAGTTTAGTAGAGTCTATAAGGGATCCACACTTGATTTATGTCAGATGGAGGAGTTGATTTCAGTCTAGGAGGTATGGTGTTTGATTATATTTTTGATTGTCACAGCAAATGGTACTTGTGTCTTGCATGCTTGTTACTTTTTCAAAATGCCATTTTTAATGGTCACATGCTTGAGGATGCTACATATGGCCATGTTTTAGAGGATTTGTCACAACTCAATAGAAAAAGAATTCAAATTTTAAATTACAATTTTTGTATTCAATAACAAATTTGTTTGTGTCCATAGTAGTAGAAGTAGGACCACTTTGTAGAGTGGTATAGTGGACATTATTTGCAAGGAAGATAACATCTCGACCAACGGTGTTGAGGGGGGTATGTGTCAAGCCATAAACCGCAGGGGTTCAGAAGAATAGACAAGTTGGAAGGAAGAATCAAAAGAATAGACAACTTGGAAGGAATAAAAAATACTCTGTATATGACTTTGCAAAAGACTTAAGGCACTGTGGACACCCTCTTGGATTACAAACACTCTTTTGTTCGCCCAAAGCATCCACCAATAGCAGGTAAGTAGAAGCCTTAAGCAAGAAACCCTGTATCAAAACCTTGAGTATAGCAGTCTTGTTCTAAACTTGTTGCAACTTGTGCTCTAACTCACTCCTTCGAACTTAGCATATGGTTCCGATTGGAATAGATCTGGTCTACAAGGGTACATAGGTAGATTTGTGAAAATCGTTTCAGAATAGTCGAAAAAAGCTACTTTTCCTAAAATGCGTTGCTTGTTTGTATTTTTAGACTTGGATGCCCTATATCACTCAAGATAACTCCTTGCATGTGTTTTATATCCACCCAAAAATGTCATTAAGTTAATAAAACTCAATCACGGATATTTAGACTATTTTTGAGACTAGTTTTGAATCTAAATTTTTTTGAGGATCACGAGTAAGTATCTCATAGACATCTATATGGAAAATTTATATGGATGTTTCTTTCTTGTTTATCCTTCATTAAACGTGTAACCATATGACATCCACCCCCTCCAAACCTACACATCCTCTGGATAGGCCACACAGTGTAGTCCACCTAGATCAAAAAGCCACATATGTGTTTCCCAAAGTATCATGCACACAATCATTTTGCCACCGGGATAAAAAATCCAAACACTTTTCATCCTCACAATCATGTAGCTAATCCCACCACCTCCACCCGGATCAAAAGGCATCAAGAGCTCAGACATCCCAACTAGCATGTGTCTCTCTGTATCCAACCCTGGCAATGATAGCTCATTAAACCTCTATAGCATCCCAATCCCTATAAATCCTCTTGGATCATATGGCATCCCAAGTTCATATGTTGACTCGTACGCTTCTTCGTCTTCTTTATGTCTGTCAATCTACCGATCTTCTGCTAGGTTCTCCACTTCATAGGCCTCTTCTGCATCTCTTTTCTTGCATATCCTGATCCTCTTCCTTGCCTTGGGTACCCTCAAGTTAGCCTCAATTATCTCTATCAAAGCATATGTTGCATGCCATAATTTACATCCATTAGACTTAGTTTCTCTCTATTAGGAAAACTGTCCTACAATATCATCCTCCTTGATCATAGGATATGAAATGATCAAGTCCACACAACATGTATCCACTATCTTGCTCTATGGAATCCATAGGTTCTTCCAAATCAAATGGTAGAGGCAACCCATCGAACATATCATATCTTGTAGATCCCCTTGGATCATATGATAATTGCAATGTTTCGTCTTCTTTTTACAAACAACCCTCAACTTACATCCACTCAACGTGTGTGTGGTGATCTTTTTGCATACGGTGTGAAATCGGGCTTTCACTTTAGCAATTTGCTCTAATTCTTATAACCCATATAATCCTTTAGCATATATGTAAATCATACTTCCCCTCGGTTCAACATCCAAGTTTGTGACACAAAAAGGGTAATGTCATCCTCTCTAGATTTGCAATCTGCACTGAAATCCATAGTATATATCTTTGTGTCTGAATTGGGAAAAATATATTCGAAAGTCTCTGGCACTAATTTACAAAATAAAAATTTTGGCAACTGACGAAAAGTGTGAAGATATGCTAGGCTTTGCACTGAGGAAATACATCATGCACGACCGAGACTGAAACACAAAGACTCAGATAGAGACAAGTAAAACTCAAATACAAAATGCAAAACGCAAAACGCAAAAACTCAAAACTCAAACACAGAGAGAAGAAACTTTGAAGTGAACGAATGCTATAAATGAATGTAAGAGTGTATAGAATGCCCAAGGGCAGAGCAATGTAGTGTTGGAGAGTGACGTCTGGCGAAGACAGATTTCAAGTGTAGTAACTACTAGTTGGAGACGAGAGATTGCTGAATAATGAATGGCAGTAGGTTGGTCACCAAAACATAGCAATCGGAGGCTGAAATCTAGTAAACGTACTAGTGTACCACCAGAGGAAGGCTGAAAACTGATTAGCCGAGGTAGAGAACTGTTAGCTGACAATAGGAGAGGTGTTTGTTGGTGTAGATTGCATGTTGGACAACAAAAACGTAGGTACTGCAGTAGTCCCTTGGTGGGACAGATGGCAGTAGCTAAACGCAGGCTTGTTAGGTGCTATGATGACACAATAGATGGAGACCGCCAAACAACAGGGTGATGATTGAAAACAGGCCGCCTAGGGTTGGATAGTGATGGATTGTAGTCAACGATGCTTGGACAACAGATGGTAGGTGGTTGATGGCTGAAATTTGCATGGTAGAGTGAGAAACCGGCACAAAAGGATAAGATTGAATGATGGGCAGCTCATCTATTTATAGATGTTCAAGGGTGTTCCAAAAAATTAGGGTTTTGGGAGACTACTGAAACTCTCTCGAACCATGCACTAGATTTGTGTTTTTCATTAATTAAGCATATTTTAGGGCTATTTAAAAATGGTAGTTTGCTATAAAGCACATTTTAGATCAATGTCCCCTCTCAGGCCCAAAATTGTGCCTCAATGGGAAGGCTCAAAATGTTTATCCAAAGGTATGCCACCCCTAAGTAGTGTTGGGAATAAAGGGCCATCGTGCCTTTTATATGTGCATGGGTGTGAACACACCCTTAGCACAATTGTACTTTCACACACACACACACACACACACACACACACACACACACACACACATATATATATATATATATATATATATATATATATATATATATATATATATATATATATCTATCTATCTATCTATCTATCTATCTATCTATCTATCTAAAAAAACCTAAAGAGGTTCACTCGTCATTGTACCCAACAAGTTGTGCTTAATCTCCTCTCTACTTTGCACACACACACACACACACACACTCTCTCTCTCTCTCTCTCTCTCTCTCTCTCTCTCTCTCTCTCTCTCTCTCTCTCTCTCTGTGTTGTGAGAAAGCATTGTGTGTCTCCATCCTCGCGCTCTTTGTCACAACAAACTAGTATCAGAGCTCACAGGTCATGCACGCTTTCCGGAGTTGGCACCAATCGTCAGCATTTGGCAGGTGTAGGAGAGGTGTCACTGGCGAGGAGGAAGTGTTGCAGGGTTGTAGGCGGGCAAGTGCTACAAGAGTCCTAGGCGGGCTCGATGAGTAGTAGATGGCAGTTTGCAGTCGTCACCACAGGGCACACGATAGGTCGTGGATGGCAGGTCAGGCAGTTGACGTGCGGCGACTGGATGAGACGGCACACGACGATCTTTTGATGACAGACGGAGGCGAGGGCTTGCAAGCGACTGGACGGAGACGGGCATGTGGCGACCCGCACAGTGAGTCAACGGAACCCTCCCCCTCGGTCACATTTTTTTATTTTTCTATTTTTTCTAAAAAAATCAGTTTTTACCCCTCTTTCCTGATGGGGGTTTACGAGCATAAGCACAGAGTTCAGATTTGTGCAATCTTGGCTTGAAAATTTGGGGCTTTTCCCGGATTTGGGGATTGTGATGCAGAACAAGACCATTTGTCTCAGAAATTGCAGGAATTTGTGACATTTTGCCTCCGACATTTGGGGTTTTTCATGTACATGCAAGAATTGGGCTGAAATTTACCCAATTTCTCCACATTGATGCACATTGGACCTCGTGTAATTCGGGGCTTTTGCTGTTTGGGCGAAATTTGTGTGCCATTTGGTCATTTAATGTACATGCGGGTTTAATTCCATGCAATTTGAACATCTAGCACTTGGAAAAATTTGGGGGTTTTGCTGAAATTGCTCTACTTTGGCAAAATTGGTCTATTCTATGCATGTTAGAGACAGTGTAGATGTATGGTTGATGCTTTGAGCACAAAAATTTTGGGGCTTTTGACAGTGCGTGTCAAATTTTGTGCCCGTGGGTGCATGTACAACAGAAATTGCAGCTAAAATTTGGGACTTCTCATGTAATGTGATGTATTGTCCTTGGAACAACTGTAATTAGTTGTGGAGTGTTGTAGCACAAGGTTTGGTGCTTCTAAAAATTTATTTGCAGGTCTGAAATTTCTGCTTTTATGTGGTCATTTATTGTTGGTTGGTACTTACTTGTACCTTGGTCACTTGTGTGATAGTTTGGGCTTGCATTTGCTGAAATTTTTGGTCACATTTGGGCTGGAAATCATGGCTGATAGTAGTGACAAGAGTAATCTCATGCACATTAAGAAGCTTGAAGGAGCACATAATGTTGCAGTTTGGCAAAAACAGTGCTATAGTATCTTGTTGCAGAAGAAGTAGCCAAAGCCGATTAAGACGGGCAAAGCCCGTAGATATGGAACAGGAAGATTGGGATGAGTCAAATGAGCTTGCACGCTCAACCATTGAGCTATCGATTTTTGATGCCTTGCTGTTAACATTGAAGGTTTGAATTCTACCTATGCTATTTGGACTCAACTAGAAGAATTGTATGCGCAGAAGAGTGCCACAAGCAAATTTTTTCCGGTTGAAAAAGCTTATGGATTTGCGTATGAAAGAGGGTACAACAATGTCTACTCACTTAAGTGAGTTTAACTCCATTTTTAGCCAGCTGGTTGCCTTAAAGTTCATGATTGATGAAGAATTTAAGGCTACGTTTATTGCTTTGCACTCTGATAGAGAGTTGGGATACATTCAAGACTGCTATGAGCAATTCTAATGCAATCCTTTTGTATGCTAATGTAGACAGTGCCCTACTCATGGACCAAATGAATCGGCAGAACAATGCATCCGGTAAGTCTTCTAGTGCTTTGCATACTAGGGGCAGATCATAGTAGAAAGGCAAATCTGATAGCAAGGGACGCAATAAATCACGTGGTAAGGATGTTGAATGTCATCATTGTGGCAAGAAGGGTCACTTTAAACGTGACTGTTACAAATGGAAGAAAGAGAAAGGAAAAGGCAAGAAGACAAATGATAGCAAGGAAGAGAAGAAAGAGAGTCAGCCTAAGAAGACCAATGTCAAGATTGAAGAGGTAAATGTAGTCACTCATGACAATGACAGTGGGAATGATGTACTCTTTGTCTCTTCACACTTTAGTACACATGCTTTACTTGCAGATATAGATGATGACATGCATACTTGGATTTTAGATTCTGGTGCTTCCTTTCATGTCACCCCTCATCGTGAGTGATTCTTTGACTATACAGGGAATTGACATGGTGTTGTCCATATTGGGGACAAGTATGCATGTGGCATTGCAGGTATTGGCATTGTGTAGTTGCAGTTTGTCTTTACACTTCAGCATATACGGCATGTATCTCAGCTCAAGAAGAGCTTGATTAGCACAGGGCAGCTAGATGATGATGGATTTCATACCACCTTTGGAGATGGGAAATGGAAGATCTGTAAGGGATCTAGAGTGATTGCCAGAGATTGTAAAAGTGACACCTTGTATCCTCTCCGTGTATTGAGTGTGAGTGATCATGTTGTTGCCGTGACCGAGCAGCCAAGTATTTCTTTGTGGCATGTCCGGTTGGGACATATGAGTCAAACTGGAATGAAAGTGCTTTCTCGTTTGGGTTACTTGCCTTGTCTTCGTTATGCTGATTTTGAGCATTGTAATCATTGTGTTTATGGTAAACATGCACAGACTTGTTATAAGAAGTCTCTTTCATTGAAATCTTCTTCTCTAGAGTTAGTATATTTCGATGTATGTCAGATGCTAGGGTTGTTTTTAGAGAGAAAGAAATACTTTGTAACCTTTGTTAATGATGCTATACAGAAGGTATGGGTTTACCCTATTCGTAGCAAGGGTGAACGGCTTCACATGTTTAAAAAATTCTTGGCATTGGTTGAGAATCAGACTGATAAGACACTTAAGTGTCTTCACTCTAACAATGGTGGGAAATATGTGTCCAAGGCCTTTCAGGCATTCTGTGACAGCAAAGGGATAAAGATGGAGCTCACTGTCCCTCATAATTCACCCCAAAATGGAGTTGCAGAGCGTATGAATCGGACCATACAGGATTAGGTCCGTACGATGCTGTCTCATGCTGCATTACCCCATGGTTTTTGGGCAGAGGCTGTTATGATAGCCGTACACTTGATTAATCGGTCACCAAACAGGTCTTTCGGGGGGGGGGGGAGTTCCCCAAGAAGCGTGGTCAGGTAAGCTATCTTCGTATGCACACTTGAAAGTGTTTGGCTGCGAAGCATTTGTGCACATACATAAGGAAAAAGACAACAAACTTGAGCCAAAGTCCTGTAAATGTATTTTCCTAGGATATGGTGATAAAGGTGAAATGGGGTATAGATTATGGGATCCCGAGAAAAGGAAAGTAGTATGCAGCAATGATATTATCTTCCAGGAAGATCGCATGCATAAACAGCCCGAAGAGATTGAGGAGGTCCGTAGGGTTGTATTCCGGGAAGAAATACCTTTTGGACAACAAAATGTGCCCACTCTACAGCAACAAATACCTGCTGTAAATGAACCTGCAAATGCAGAAAATAATGCTGGAAATGATCAGCTAGCTATTGCCCATATTGATGAGCCACTGGATGTGCAGGAACAGCCAGGATAGCAAGCTGTTAATGCTGATTTGCAGGTTGAAATGCCAGGACAACAAGCTAAAAATGGAAATTTGCAGGCTCAACAGTCAGTAAACAATGATCATTGGGTTTAGAGATCGTCTAGGGCTACTAGACAACCTGATAAATTCATTCCCGGTGCAAACAATGTGGTTGATTGTCATGTTGATAGACTGTGGTGAACCGTCTTGCTTCAAAGAAGCAATGAACAGACAGGACATTAAGAAATGCTATAAAGCCATGTTGTCAGAGATGGAATCTCTTGACAAAAATGGCACTTGGGACTTGGTGCACTTGCCTAAAGGGCTGAAAACTCTTCCATGCAAATGGTTTTACGAGATGAATGTCACTTCTGGTTCCTCGCCAAAGTACAAAGCAAGATTGGTTGCGAAGGGATACAAGCAAGAACATGGAGTTGACTTTGATGAGATCTTCTCTCGTGCAGTCAAGATGACTATATTAAGAACCATTTTGGGCTTGGTTGCAGTTGAAGATATGGAGGTCATATAGATGGATGTAAAGACTACATTCTTACATGGTGATCTGCATGAAGACGTATATATGCAGTAACCTGAAGGATTTGTGGCAAAAGGGAAAGAGAAGATGGTATGTAAACTCAAAAGGAGTTTGTATGGGTTGAAACAAGCACCAAGAGAATGATATCATAAGTTTGATACATTTATGCGGTTTCAAGGTTTTCATAGAAGTCAAGTGGATCATTGCTTGTACACCAAGAAGGCCGCAGATGACAGCCTGATTATCTTGGCTCTGTATGTTGATGACATACTGATTGTTGGGAGGGATACTCATGCCGCGGACTCACTGAAGCAAAGTCTTCATGGCAGCTTTGACATGAAGGATCTTGGTGATGCAAATCACATTCTTGGCATGCGAATACTCAGAGATAGGTCAAAAGGATTACTCTATCTATCTCACTAGGAGTATCTCTCCAAGGTTTTGCAGCATTTCAATATGGAGGGGGGGAAAACAATTTGGGTTACATTGCCTCCATATGTGAAACTCGGTGCAGAGGACAACCCTACATCTGATGATGAGAAGGCTAAAATGACCAAGACACCATATGCTTCAGCTGTTGGTAGTTTGATGCATGCTATGGTTGCTACACGTCCTGACATTGCCTTTGCAGTGGGAGTGGTTAGCAGATATATGGCGAATGCTGGTAAAAAGCATTGGGAAGCAGTGAAAGGTATTATGAGATACCCCAAAGGCACAAAGGATTTGTGCATCTGCTTTGGAAAGCAGAAGGCATCTGTCGTTGGCTTTATGGATGTAGACTATGTTGGTCATGCGGAGTGTAGATAGTCCACTTGTGGGTATGTGCTTACTTTCACAGGAGGAGCAGTCTCTTGGATTTCTAGGCTACAAAAATGTGTTGCCTTGTCTACTACAAAGGCAGAGTATGTGGCTGCCACTGAGGCATGCAAGGCGGCTTTATGGCTTTTACGTATGGTGGGAGAGCTTGGAATCACAGAGTTACTTGTTCTCCATTGTGATAGTCAGAGTGCTATCATGCTAGCACGGAATCCCATCTTTCATGCAGAGATGAAGCACATATAGGTGAAGTACCACTTCATTAGAGATGTACTTGACATCAAGAGCATTGAGTTTGTCAAAGTGCATACGGATGATAATCTTGCAGATCTTCTCACGAAGGGTCTTCCAGTAGAGCAGTTTGCTCATTGCCGACAGATGATAGGAGTTGGATGGATATATGTATTTCAGCTTTATGCATACCTAGGCTTAGCTGATTCTTTTCTCCTCTTAAGGCACATTGCCTTTAGGTGGGAGGTTGTTAGGAATAAAGGGACATTGTTCCTTTTATGTGTGCACAGGTGTGAACATACCCTTAGCACATTTGTACTTTCATATATATGTCTATCTAAAAAACCTAAAGAGGTACACTCGTCATTCTACCCAACAAGTGCTGCTCACTCTCCTCTCTACTCTGCACTCTCTCTCTCTATCTCTTTACTATGAGAAAGCATTTTGTGTCTCGATCCTCACGCTCTCTGTCACAACAAGTAGCTAGGGCATCGGACAAAGGGTGCACATGGGTTGCCCAGTGGCCTACCAAGACTACAAAGGTGATGGTTATCTTACCAAGGGAGTCCAATTAGTCACCCTAAAGAGAACAGGGCATTGAATAAAGGGTGCACATTAGCTACCCAGTGGCCTAGCAAGCTGTATAAAGACTTACGAAATCACATTGAACTTTTTCTTTTGGTGGGGTGGAAAGTTAATTTTAGGAGTGGCAGTTGATTAAGTGATAGTGACCCACAAGACAAGAGAATGGATGATATTGAGCTAGGAAATGCATTCTATGCTGATGAGCCACTATACAGTCCCAAAACATGGTTAATTTAATGCAAACCCTAAAACGGGGTGCGGTTCAGTGAAACCCTAATTCTGGAGGATCCATCCTCATCTATAAATAGATAGGTTGCCCCCATTTAGTCTCAATCTCTTCTGTGCAGGCTCTCACACAGTGGAGCTTTTGGCCATCAGTCTTCTACTATGTGGTTGTCCAGCCTTCACGAATGCTGCCACTCTCTGTCCATCAGCCTTGTAGTGCCCTAATGCCTTCCTCTTGGCTGTCACTCACTACCTGGCGCCCTTCTCTCTGTTGTGTTTGACCCTACTCTTTATCGCTAGTATCTTCACCATTATTTGTCTTCTATGTTTGCACCTCTAGTGTATAGGCAATAGTTGGTAACCCATCTCGCTCATCAAGTGACCTTTTGTTGTTGCGTTTGGATCTCTCCATCACCTAGTGGTAGCTAGTGACATCACTCCTCTTGGCAACACTCCTCCTGCTTACGTTTGGTGCTCTAGGCCCTCCTGACACTTGCGTTTGCTGATCCTCTTTATCCTACACTTCGATTGACAGCCATAGAATTGGGATCTGTCTCTGGTGGATGTCACTCTTCGACACATTGCTCTGTCCTTGGGCACACTATATACTCTTAAATTCATTTATAGCATTCATTCACTTCGGAGTTGTGTTATTTCTATCCCTTCTTTTGTTTGTGTTTGAGTTTTGAGTTTTGCGTTTAGGGTTTGAATTTTGCTTTCTGTGTCTGTGTTTGTCTCTTTGTACTTTCATCATACACTTTGGGTTTCCCTCAGTGCAAACCCTAGTGGTACCTGCACACTCTTTTTCATAGATGGTTCACTCAACACATCACAAAAGAGTACAAGCTTACCCAACCACTGGACAATGTCGATGACAAGGGAAAGGTGATGAAGTATCATGCGAAGAAGGATGGTGGTGTAATCTGCCGATGGAAACAACTTGGGTTCTGTCTAGTGGTGCTTTGCACATAGGATACCGATACATAGAATGCTAGATGTGGAGGGATGCTTATCCAACAAGTAGCACTTGGACAGTGTCCCTCGTGGGAAATTTATTAACTTGCCCAAGCGCCCTAATACAAAGATGATGAGATCATGCATGCATAGAGAAATGTACAAGAGGGGGAAGTATGGGCAAATCCCTCCAAATGCAAGGAAGCAAAATGAATCTTCATGTCATCAGTTTTAGGGAATATGTCAAAGTAGGATTCCATCTTAGAGGTCCACTCCTCTAAATCAGATGGTGAAGATGACTGACCATTAAATTTAGCTAGAACAATCTTGTGCTTTAACCCTCTTTCATGGAATGGTTGCTGTCCCAAAATAGGCTGATCATGAATACCATGTATGGAACCCCCAAATTGAGACGGAAATCTCCCAATAGGTGGTTGAGAACCACTATGTAATCTTCCTGTTGGTAGAGAACCCCTAGGAATTTGAGTATTCAACCCAAAAGCTTGAGAATCTGGAGCATTTGGAGGCTTCATTGAGCATACTAGAGAGAGCACTGATCGTCAATGTGATGAAGATTTGCTGAATACACCTCCATGCTACATCATGTGTTTGCACCTTCTATCCAAATGAATCCCCATGTCTGCAAATCAATAAAATAATCACTATTCAACTGATCTACAGCTTGCATACACACCTTGGAAGGTACTTGAAGGTCCTGAAGTGGCAATGCATTGATGGAATCTCAGTTTGAAGATTACGCATAGGTACATAAATTTGGAATAGAGAATGAACTGCTTTAAATAGTGAATATACAACATACACTGGATCTTGGTTGAAGCATTGAAGGTATCTGACATGCATTCTTGGCTCCATTGAAGTATAGATACATCCTGGAAGACATATGTATTGTGACTTATGCATTTGAGTCACAATTCTTGAAGAAAATACTTAGATTTGGAAATATATGATAGGCTGAAAACTGTCATAAAATTGTGGACAGCAAGTACTCATTGGTCCTAAAGCATTACATAACATCTTCTGTCAAATGTATGACATGACATATGTATATTGAATGTCTAGAGGACTGAGATGAGCATTGAATGCTCATGAAAGTTGATGTTTGATGCTAGAAATAAATGTATTGACATTGTCTTGGCTGGTTACAAATAGGGAATGCATTCTATGACATTGTCTATTGAAGACATATTGAAAGCTTGTAACATTTGTTTTATATTGTCAAAAGCATCTCCCAATTCTATAGGTCCTGTAGATCCTAGAGGTAGTGCTGAATCTTCTATCTTGTCGTAGCTTAGACATAGCTTTTCACACCGGATTCACCAAATGTTAAGGGGGGTATGTGTAAAGGCATAAACCACAGGGGTTTAGAAGAATAGAGAAGATAGAAGGATGAATTGAGAGAATAAAAAATACTATGTATATTATTCTGCAAAAGACTTTGTACATTGTATACACTCTCTTGGATTACAAACCCTTTTTTGATAGCCCATAGCATCCATCAATAGTAGGTAAGTAGAAGCCTTAAGCAAGAAACCTGGTATCAAAACCCTGAGTATACCAGTCTTGCCGTGAACTTGTTGCGGCTTGTGTTTACTCTTTCTTCTTTGAACTCAGAATATGGGGGTCTGAGTACTCAAATCGATTGGAATAAACTTGATCTACAAGCTTACATGGACAGCTTTGTGAAAATCATCTAAGAATAGTTGAAAAAGACACTTATATAAAATGTGTTGCTTTTTTGTATTTTCAGGCTTGAACGCCGTGTAGCACTCAACCTAGAAAAATTGTCAAGATTATGAGTAAGTATCTCATAGACATATATTGGAAATATTTATATGGATGGTTTTTTTGTTTTTCCTTCATTGAATGTGTAACAACACGACAACGGTGACCTTACAGGAGATAGTATCATAAAGGCAATAGCCTTGGGGGTGCTCTGGTTGTAGCAATGATGATGTGAATCTTGGACTTAGAGTCCAACTTCTCCCTTTTTGACACAAAGGGCTTTCTTCCATGAAAAGTCTCGTAGGGAGTCGTGCTAGAAATAATTGTGATTAGAGAATGGTTGTAGATGTGAATCATAGTGGACACAGCTTTACCTCAAGGAGCATGAAGTAGCCCACGATGGTGGACCATCTCCCATACTATGTTGTTTAGTTGCTCTACCACACCATTCTCTAATTGTGTGTCAACACTAGTATACTTTACCTGAATGACATGAGAAGAATAGTATTGCCGATACTTGTGGGAGGTAATGTGCTCTCACAATCACAAGTTTCTCGAGTTCACAGAAGTGTTGAAAAGCCTCCAAATATGCAAACTCCTGTCGGCATCCACTACTAGAATGTTGCTCTTCTTGCGGGTCTCTCATGAGGTCATGGCTAGTGAATATCTTTGCAAAAAAGACTGCATTTGTCCTCGGAACCATTACTGTTCTAAATGTTGACCTGTAGAGTGGTCTTATGTTGGAGCTCAGTTGGGAATGTGCAGCAGTTCGAGAGAGAGAGAGAGAGAGAGAGAGAGTCTGTGTGTGTGTGTGTGTTACGAAAAAAAAGAGAGAGAGAGTGTGTGTGTGAAAGTACAATTAGATTTGAGTGTAACAACAATGTGTTGGTACATAAAGGATAAAATGTATTCATACTTAGGGCATATTAAGGGTGCATTCACATGTACAATTGAATCATGTGTGTACTATACACGGAGGTCAAACGGGCCTTTATCCCAACAACCTCCCACTTAAAGGTCTAAAGTGAACCTTTAACCAACTCCCACTAGTCGTATGCAATGCTCATGCTGAGCTTTGCTTAGACTTTTAGTGAGAACATCTGCAGGGTTGTCTTGTGTTTTCATCTTGGTGAATGTGAGTTGACCATCTTCCAAAATCTGTCTGATGGAGTAATATCGCACATCTATATGCTTTGTACATGAATGATACATGGCATTCTTAACCAGATACACAGCACTCTGGCAATCACATCCCAAAACTGCAGTACCCATACACATGCCGAGATCTTTTGCAAGTCTGCTAAACCATATAGCTTCCTTAGAAGCTTCAGTAGCTGATATGTATTCAGCTTCAGTGGTACTCAGTGCAACGATGTTCTGCAACCTGGAACACCAAGAAACAGCTCCACCAACAAGTGTGAGGACATACCCGCTGGAGGCCACCTACCATGTCTGCATCACAATAACCCTGCAAACTAAGTGCACCTTGCCCATAGCAAATACACTTTCTTTGTGTACCCTTTAGGTATCAAAGAATACACTTGACAACCTCCCAATGTGTTTTGCTAGGATTTGACATAAACTTGCTAACAACTCCCACTGTATGAGCAATGTCTGGATGAGTAGCAACCATAGTATACATAAGAGAGCCACAAGTTGATGCATAAGGGACTCCCTTCATAGCATTTGCTTCTACATCATCTTTTGGGCTGTTGGCTTTGCTAAGCTTAAGGTAAGGAGGTAAGGGTACCCCAAAAGGCTTAGCTTCACCCATGTTAAATCTGTCTAGTACTTTTTCAATGTACTTTTCTTGAGATAAAAATAACAATTTTTGCATTCTATCTCTACGAATCCTCGTGCCCAAAATATGCTTTGCATTCCCCAAATCTTTCATGGAGAAGGCTGATTTCAGCTGATGTTTTAGAGCATCCAAGCTAGTCTTTCTTTTCCCAACTAGCAACATATGATCCACATACAAAACAAGCATGATGGGGCTGCCATCTGTATCCTTTTCCTTGTACAAACAATGATTTGCATGGCTGCGTGTAAACCCATGAGATAGCATAAAAGTGTTAAACTTTTTGTATCACTCCCATGGTGCTTGCTTCAGCCCATACAGGTTGCGTTTTACTTTACACACCATCTACTCTTTTCTAGGAACTACAAAGCCCACGGGGCTGTTTCATGTAAATTTCCTCATCAATGTCACCGTGCAGGAAAGCTGTTTTTACATCCATTTGGTACAGCTCCAAGTCCAATACAACAATGAGAGCAAAAAGCACATGTAGAGTGGTCATCTTCACAATAGGTGAGATGACCTCTTGGAAGTCAATCCCTTCCTTCTGTGCATACCCTTTAGCCACCAGTCTTGCCTTGTATTTGGGTTTTCCATCAATTGTCTTTACTTTGTAAACCCATTTGTTTGGAAGAGGCTTCCTTCCTTTGGGCAATGACACAAGATCCCAAGTATCATTTGTATATAGAGATTTAATCTCTTCCTGTATAGCTAGCTCCCACTTATTATTGCTCAATTCGCATGACTTGGCCTCTTTGTATGTAAGAGGCTCACCTTCATTTGTAAGTAGTAGAAAATGCAAGGAGGTGTCAAACCTATGTGGTTGCCTTCTTACCTGTGTAGATTTGCGTACCCAATGATCAACATTTTTAAGAATTGGGTCTACATCTGGAGGTATGTTATTTTCAGCAGTTATTGGCTGCTGTAAGTCATTTTCAGTATGCTATTTATGCTGTACAACACCTTGATTTTCATTATCAGCACCTGCATTTTCATAATCAGCAAGTCTATCTTGTTGTCTATGACCTCCTTGTGCTCCTATTTGCTGTCCATCATCATCTGGCTCAAAGATAACCAGCTGATCAATCCAAGGACCTTGATTCTTCAACACGCAGAAAAAGAAGGGAAGGTAACCACTTCAAAGTCGAATTCCTGAAACAGAAGGAGCCATCTCATCATTCTTCCCTTCACATCCACTCTATTCATCAAGAAGGACAGGGCCGCATGGACCACAGAATTTGAAATGCGTCGATAGTAGGTAGTGTTGAAACTTCTCCAAAGGCAAACACCATCGCCAAACACTCAAGCTCCGACTCATGTATGCACCAATAGTGCAAGAGATGGAAGGGATTTTGAGCTACCTAAGACCAAAAGGTAATGGTATTGGATTTGCCTATGGTACAGCACCATGAGGCTCATTTTTTGAAGTAATAGGTGGCTGCAAAATTTTGAAATTTGACCTTTTTCATACCTTCATTAGAGGCTAAAGTATCTTTCAGCAATTTTGCCTTATGGGCTGAGGTAACCACACTCTGTAGCCAAATTCACCCTGATCACCATAGCCCATGAAGATACCTTTGGTGGATTTTTGGTCAAGTTTGTTCCTCAGCTCATGGTTAGCATGCACAAAAGCATCATAGCCAAATATGCTTAAATGGTCATATAAGGCCGATTTGCCAGACTAAACCTCCTTAGGGATGCCATTATTTAAGGACCTGATTGGAGAGCGGTTGCAAATGTGAACCACGGTTTTGAGCACCTCTCCCTAAAATTCATGAGGGAGATTAACAATGGACAGCATGCACTGCACTCTTTCACATAAAGTCCTATTATATCTTTCAGTCACCCCATTTGAAGAAGGGTTGTAAGGAGCTGTAAGCTCCCTCTTAATACCATGCAAGTTACAAAAGGACTTGAATTCAGTAGATGTGAATTCACCCCCATTATTAGTTCTCAAGTATTTCATCTGTCTACTTGTTTGAGTGGTCACAAATGCATGAAAAGTTTTAAAAACAGCAATCACTTCACTTTTCTTGTTTAATAGGTATACCCAAATCTTTTTGAAACAATCATCAATAAAGGAGACTAAATATGCAGCACCACCCAACGATTTCACGGGCATACTACATACATCCAAATGTACTAAGTCCAAGACATTGGACTTATGAGAGACACTAGAGTAAAAGGAGGGAGCGAGAGAGAGAGAGAGAGAGGGGGGGGGGGGGGGGGGGGAATTTCCCCTTGGAGGCTTCCAAGCTTCCCCTTTCTTTTTTCCCCTCTTTGAGAGGGTTCTCACGATCGATTTCCTTCCAGAAGGAGTAAACTCTCTTGTAGCCTGGATGCGTAGCCGTGAGGAAAAAGGGGAACTATATGATGCCTCCCAAGCGAAGTAAGGTCCAATCGAGCACGTATCCTGCTTCATTCGATGGAGCTGCGGGTCAAGGAACCGCGATACTTGGTAAGGAGGTGCGTCCCATAAATCTTACTTTGATGGGAACTCTTAAAAACGTAGATAGACTTCATTGGGAAGGGAGAAGTATTTTGGCAAAAATTTATGATAACTAACCACCAATTGGGTTGCATTATTCAATCATGTTGGAAATTGTGTTTTATTGCATTTTGGCATGTCTTAGAATGAACAACTTGTATAAAATTTTACGTGTTGGTGCACTTTGAAATCAAGGACTTCATTGATTGTGTTCATAGCGCATTGGATTTATGCACTAGCGTTGGCATGCTTGGGTGGTAAAAGAAATTGTAAAAAATGGATTATCAGAACGATAAAGTACAGTCATCATTAGGCGGAAATCATACTTTTTGCATTGCGAAATTTGCAAAATTTGAAAGATAGGTGTAAGGACTTGAATCAAGTTCATGATGATCATGGGTTGCCACGAAAACGGTTAAGTATGTTTCGGTTGTTGCAATACTAAGCCGAGTATTAGGCTCCCGTAAACCTTTAAAGAGAAGTAGCTCGCATTTGCATTAGGCTTGATAACTTCATGTCCCATGCACAAAAGAAAAATACAAGTCTCTATTTATGTTTGGCATAAGTGCATTGAAATGAATTCCCAAGAGTAGAAGCTCCGCATTGCATCATCGTCCTAGGAAATACTTGCATCTAGATTGCGTGGCATCATGGTTAGTTTCTGTTGCACTGCTAGGGATTCATCTTAAAGATAGTTATAAGATGCGCATATGGAGTGCTAAACTTAATTGCTCAAGGCAGTGCAATAAGATGAATCCTATAGATATAAGGATAGGGCTTAACTCGACTTATTTAGTGTCTAAAAGTAAATGAGTCAAACTATTGTTACATTCATAAGTTGACCTTGAGATAGGTGAATCACTCATTGGTCTCTATTCTACATCTAGCCGCGATAAAACCAAAACAACCTTGGAGATATCGCCTTTAGCCATGATACAACTCGATGTTAATACAAGAAAACTCGAGTGTCGTTTTTCCAAGACAAGAACCTTGGACTAAGGGCCAATAAGCTAGGATAGCTACCATCCAACAACTATCGGATATAAATCCAATTGCATAATTGCTCTCTCCTATAACATAGGAGTGGGGTCGGAAAGAAGGTATTCTCTATCCCTCGTAGGATATTGAAAACTGATGCCAAGGCAAGAAGAACAAACGCTAAGCGTTAAAGATAGGGACTCCACCTTAGCAGATGTCCTGAGCACTCGCCTGCTTCATTGTTTGTGCCTGTAAATTTAGGAACACCTCTTGTAAAAAGATTGTATGACCCCAAACTCATAAAAGAAATGGGAATAATGAATTAGGTTGATCTTTTGGAGGGTGTGCCAAACCACCCCCCAGCTCGCCGCTAATCCTAACCAAGGGGGTTCTAAATACCCGTGACGGGAACGTGGACCGAACCTGCCACGAGAGGTCTCTCCGCAAGTTGGTTTGAATGTAGGAGGTTGCTTGGATGCCGGGGGGGGGCTCTGGTTGTAAATTCCCTGTCTCCGGGTCCTACTCAAACGATCTGCACGACTCGAGATAGATTCTCGAGGGTCCTTGTTACTAGTGCAAGGGCGGAATCTTGGAGGAAATAAGGTGCATCGTCATGGATTGCGATATTGTCCCTTTTGAACAAGACTTGTATCTCAGTTAAGATGCTAATATTAAGTTTACTTCTAAGGAACCTGTCTGAAATTGTCTTTGTGTCATTGCCATAAGATTACGTAAATGAACCTTGTTTTCTAAAAGGCTTAATGAAGGAAGATGATTTTAAATGTCGCATATAAATGTAATAGGGGCTAATTAGATAACTAAAGTATGCCTATGGAGGGAAGCGGGTGGGCGGAACCCCGACGTGTCCGCCCTACGGCAGGGTGGTTGCAGAGAATTGGGAGGCTTTTTACAAGGTTTTATCGTTGCTTGACCTTTAGGCAGCGCGGGGTTAGATTCCTGATTCATGCCGTTTTAGGGGACCGGAATGGGATTATGCCTTATGGGTAGAGAGGTGGAGCGACGCATCCCTCTTGTTTCTTATTCTCCTTGAACCAAGTGGGGTATGGATCTGCTTTGGATTGGGTAACTCCATGTAAAGTAGAATGTCCAGGACCCAACGCTAGAATGCTGTCAGGAGACCTTGACCACCAGGGACTCAAGTTTTAGGTCAATCCTAGTGGTTTCGGCTGTGAACATTCCGTTGCGAGGTGGACTCAAGAAACCCTAGGCGACAAACCCCGTGACATTCCATGTGAGTGCTGGGCGGCAAGGCTTAGATTCCTTTCTCGATGGACTGCCAAAATGTGCTTGGACAGCCAATGGGCGGGCACATCACTGATTTAGGCTCATCTTCATCCAAAAGAGTACTAGCAAAAAACATATATTTCCTCGTCACCAATAAGATGGCTTGTATCAACGAAATGTCCCCCTCTTGTATATCTAGCACTGGAACTTGTACGTTGAGGCAAAGGAGCATCCATATGACTCTCTTTAAGAGTCTATAATAGCCATAGAGGGACTGTTTTGGCTGTATATATAGGAGCCATTTCTTGCACAATTGCATCATCTATTGTTCTTGGAGAAACATGATCAGTTGAGGCTGATTTTGGGCAACTGGGGTAGGTTCAATATGTTGTAATGCATCTGTTTCTGCATTTATAGCAAGCGAGATCCCAACGCAAGTGGCAAAGACCCTCAAAGTCATCACCATTCTCATAGGTGGCTGCCATTTCAAACTGATCATGGGAATAGGCTGCATTTTCACCAAAAATGACATCTTTGCCAAGAGAAACCTTTCGAGTATGAGGATCATACAAATGATAGCCTTTGCTCTCTGAACGATATCCAACAAAAATACATTTAAGTGCCTTATCATCTAGCTTCCCATGAAGTTCTTTAGCAACGTGAGCACATGTTGTACATCCAAATACTTGAAAGTAATCAACCTTCAGTTTCCGGTCATGCCATGTTTGAAAAGGAGTGATCATCTTAAGTGCCTTTGTCACAGCCCTATTAAGTACATGATTGGCACATTCTAGGCCCTCAAGCCGAAACTTATGTGGCAGCCCTTTACGTGTTAGCATACATTTGATCATCTCCAGGAGTGTGTGATTTTTTCTTTTAGCCACTTTATTTTGTTGAGGTGTCATCCTCATAGTGGCCTAATGTGTAATGCCATGCTCAAGCAAGAATGTCTCAAATGCACGAGACATTCTCACCCTTGATCCATGCATAGGGTTTGCACCTTCAAACTTGTTTTTGCTTCCAATTTTACAATGAGTGTTTGAGGTGCAAATACATCAAATTTGGCCTTCAAACCATACACCCAAGTGTATCTACAATAGTCATTGATAAATGTAACAAAATACAAGTGCCCACCAAGTGCTCTCGTCCACAACAAGAGGCTAGTTAACTCCATGAATGTGAGGGGTGGTTGTGCCCCCATCAAAGACAAATTCAGTCAAGTGTGAAAACCAAGATAAGACTTTGGAAGAGAGTTTAGGGTGATATTGATCATCTCCTCATCAATCTTCACCTCATCAATATTCAACAATTGCTCTCCCAAATCATGAATCTGCGTAATGTGATTTGTCATAGTATTACCCTCATCCATGTGTGCATTTGCCAATTCCCTTCTGAAGTAAGAGATTCTAGTCTCATTGCATGTTGCAAATCTTCGCTTAGGTACATCCCAAGCTGCCTTTGAGGTCTTACATGATCGGATACGAGATATATTTGCCCTCTTGACTCAAAGAGCAACCAAGGATAAGACATGCATCCTTAGAGTCCCATTTCCTTTGTTCTTCCATAGGAGGAAATCGGAATGTGGGTAGCAGTAGGGGCAGCTTGTTGTCCTCTAGCACCCTCTTTGAGGTGTTTGAGGTGCAAACCCTCCTGGTCTACTTGAATCCCCTGTCACAAAATCTTAAATAACCTTGGCAACAAGCAAATTGCGCACCATGAAACTCCACAAGGAGTAGTTGGTGCGATCCAATTTATCCTCTTGAGTGAGGATACTCAAAATGTTGCTATTGTCACTGTGACCTTGTTGAGCCATTGTTGCAATAAAGTGCACAAATTGCAACCAAACACTTCCAAGCTGAAGTGCAAAATGTACTCGCACGTGTACCAAGATCCCAACATGGAATAGATTATGCAATCACAAAATTGCCTCAAATGCAAAATCTGCCTGTAAATGCCTTGAAAAGTGTGCCAAAACTGTTCAAAACAGCAGCACACTGCTCTACCTCGAAATGTGTGAAAAAAAAAAGGTCAATTTCAGCAATTTAATGCTGTGAATCCCCAAATTTACAGAAATTTCTTAGCCAAATCAAATCCAAATGACAATTGAATGCTGTTGCTGCACCTGTGTGCTGCCTTGGGATGCGTGCCAAATCAAATATTTTCTCAATAGAATTTTGAGAAATAGAACAAATTTTATACTTGCAACCTTAGAATTCGGTATAATGTCGCCTTGGGATGTGGGCGGACAGCAACTAGCAACTAAACTTTGCCTCGGATGTGTATTGGACCCAAAAATCAGAAAAGCCCTAAATTTCTTGCACCAATGTTGAAGAAATTGTGTAATGTTGGCAATTTTGGTGGAGATTCATGCATAGGAGCTTGAATTGGGCAAAAGCCTCAAATTTTCTTGAAGAAATTTAAGGAAATTTTAGTAATTGGAAAAGTTGATTGAAAACTCCCAAATTTCTTAGCATGGAGTGTGAGAAATTGAAAATTTCTTTGAAATTGGGGATTAGATGAGAAAGATGGATGAGAAATTGCAATTTTTTTTGAAAATCCCAAATTTTGAAAATTATGGTTTTTGTACTTTTTTTCCAAATTTGCAGAAAATAGCATGTAGGGTTGAGAAAATGACGAGTAGGGATGAGAAAATGGTGGGTAGGGTGGAAAATATCACAAGCAAGGCTGCGTGCGCAAGGCTATATGCAAGATTACATATGAGATTGCATGCATGTTAGAAATAGTAGCAACTCCTCCAAAAAAAATAGTAACTTCTCTTCCGAAGCAACAACTCTTGCCTCCAAAACAGCAGCTTCTCTTTCTCTGTTGGCTGATTGCACTTCGCATGGGCGGCATTGGTTGAGTGGTGGAGAGATAGAACCCATATGTCTTGCTTTGATACCAACTATTGGAAATGGAGAAAGAGAGAGTGAACACAACGAAATCACAAGATGCAAGTGCTAGAATGATTGAATGAAAATACAATAGGTCTTAAGTAAGTTAGACCTATCCTTACTCAACTAGAGTTAATTTAACTCTAGAGTCTAGTGCCACTACTTTTAAAGTTCTAGATGCACTATACCTTGACACTTTAACAACTGTCCACACCACACAAATGACATTGGACATTGCTTATAATTGACCCATCCTAACAGATACTTCTCTATAAGTTCTGCATCCACCCTATTCATCTTGCTCTAGTATTTCCCTCCTTAGCTTGATATACAATGCCTCTATGAGCTTGGTCATGCTATTAATTTTTGGGTGATGTTTTCTCTCCATTTTTTAATTTTGGTGTTAAATCTCCATTGCAAGTTATCTGATGCATTTTTATGTTGTAGAAGTGCTAAATTTTGCGATATTTCAAGTCCTTGATAAGAAAGAAAGAAATATATATTCACGTCTTTTGAGGCCAAAATTGGTCTACGAGACAAAATCATATACAATGTTGATTGTTACCAGGCACCAAAGTGCGATGTGCCAAAAGATGATCAATGTTATATTGTGAAAAGAAGCTGAGGTGATATACAAGACAAAATAATATCCATGTAAGGTTACAACAGGAGGACGAAGTAGTACATACCTAGCCGTGTAGCTAAGTAATATACGAATATCTAGTTTCACCTGGCCAGGATTGGGAGTGGAGTATGTCATACATTCTTGATGAAATAGTATTGGGGTAGAATTGAGACCGATTGTATTGGTGGTTAGAATGTTGCTTTGATCTCCTCAGCTTTTTGGATTGTCACTCCTCTTTGTGCAATTATTCTGTGTGTGGTTACTATTTGGTATGGGGATTCCATTGTTGGGTGTAAAGGCCCTTTACGTGCTCTCCCATGTACATATTACTTCACACATGTGAACTCACCCTAGCGGGTGTAAGTGTACCGTACCCTAAGTATAAATACATTCTTTTATTCTTTGTGTGTACCACATTGATACACACCTATCCGTTGACTCTCACTCTCATACTCTCTCATTGTTTAGCACCGAGGTGTGCATGCTCTCTCTGCTTCTGCTCGTGCTTATCAAACTGGTATTAGAGCTCAACGGTCCAAGCTGGTAGACGTGACAAGCAACACTTGTAGTTGATAGGCACATGCAACACTCAAGAGTCGACAAGTGTAGGTAATAGCCAGCACTCATAGTCGACAGGTAATAGGCGATAGTCGCAACTACAGGTGAGAGGAAGCAGTCGCAGGTGAGGGGAAGCAGTTGCACGTGAGGGGAAGCAGTCGTAGGTGACAGGCGACAACTTCGCGATAGGCGAGAGGATAGTCGACAGGCAATTTGAGAGTCGACAGGGGATAGGCCCAGTCGATAGACGGTAGTGGGGTTCCAGGCCACGTGATTCACGGGTTGCACGATTGGCACGGAGGGTTGGATGGATTGAGGAAGGCTAGACGGGCAGGTCAACGGCCCTCTTTAATAAATAAAACATTTTCAGTTTTATTATTCCTTCTCTTTTCCGAAATTTGGGGCTTTTGCAGAATTCGTGAAATTTCTGCAACATTAGCCCGTACTTGATGCTCCGGAAGACTTATTGATGCAATTTAGATCCACTGCAGAAATTTTGAGGATTTTCACATTGGTGATGTATTTTGAGTCATTTTGAGACTGGACAGTGAAATTTGCAGGAGACTCACTGTTGAGTGGGAGTCTCTTGAGTTTTGGATGCTTCAAATGTTGAAAAAGGGCAGCTTCTCTTGTACATGTATTGCTGAATACTCACTATGCAGTGAAATAGTGGTAAATATAGCATTTGGGTAATTGCTTTTGGGAATTTTGGTGATGTATTACTGAAGTGGGAGCTGTCCTTAATGCAAATGTGTCAGTTTTGATTCATGTATACACTGTAATCAGTACTTGAGACTGAAATTGCAGCTAAACATCTGCTTCTTGGACACCTTGGAAGTACAAGAGTGTGTACTTGCTGTTACAATTCAACAACCTTGCTATTGGCTGAAAGCATTCAGCCCTTTATTGTAGTTGTGTATTTCTGAAGATGGTTGGTAGTCCATCTACGTCTGACACAAAGAATCTCTTTGAGACTCGCAAATTCGATGGCAATGGTTTTCATCTTTGAAAAGATTGTATGTAGGATATACTCTTTCCAAAGGATTGTGGTGATGCTTTAGCAAAACATAAGCCTGTTGCTTTGTCAGATGAGGATTGGGCTAAAATGAATAAAAAGGCCATTACTCACATTAAAATGGCCGTCACAAATGATAACTTGCATGATATAAAGGGGCTTGATACTGCCTATGTAGTTTGGGAGAAACTCAAGGCTACTTATGAGAATACAACTCTTGTCAATCAGGTACATCTCATGTGAAAGTTGGCCAACTTGAAGCTTGATGAGTCCAAGCCTGGCTCAGAGCATTTGAATGCTTTCACTGGTATTTTGAGTCAGTTACAAGATGCAGGTTTGCCAGCTTTTGATCCTAAATTGAGGGCTCTTGCTCATGACCTTGCACGATTCATGGGAAGCATTGGTTGTGTCATTGAGCAATAACCCCAACTTGACATTTGATGGTGTGCGTGGTTCTATTCTAAATGAAGAGATTAGACGCAATGCAAGTGGGGAAAATAGTGGATTAACCTACAATATAAGAGGAAGAACTGAAAGAAGATATGATACTGCAAATAAAAACAAAAATCGCAGCAAAAGCAAGGAAAAATAGCAAGATGTAACTTGCTATCAATGTGGTCGCAAAGGGCATAAAAAGCCCGATTGCAAATACTTTAAAAAGGAACAAGAACATAAGAAGCATGCTAATGCAAAAGGAAAAAAGAATGACAAGGATGGTAGCTCTACCCCTAAAGAGATAGAAAAAGCAAATGTGGTATCTAGTGTTATTATTGAGAAAATAGTAGATGATAATGATGTTGATTTGCTGGTTGCATTTTTAGATCTGCTTGCTATGACAATGGAGGACATGTATATCACTAAGACAGATGTGATAGATGCCTTGTCAGCTCATGATGGTTTGTCACAATTGTGGATTGTTGAGAGCGGTACTTCTTTTCATGTAACTCCATCTTTGGAGTGTTTTTCTACTTATGCAGAAGGTAATCTTTAAAAAGTCTACCTTGGCAACAATCATCCATGTGATATTGAAGGAATGGGCACCATACACTTGGCTCTAGAAAATGGTCACGAAGTGATTCTTCACGATGTTAGGTATGTATCTGGCATCAAGAAGAGCTTGCTTTCTATTGGGCAGCTAGACAACAAAGGTTACTTTACTACTTTTGGTGGTGGTATGTGGAAAATATAGAAAGGATCTATGCTAGTCATTAGAGGTGGTAAAAAGGGGACTCTGTATTATCTCTACTGCAAGGCACTTCTTGGAAAGTTTGTTGCACTTGTTGAAGTACAGTCACACATGGAGTTATGGCACAAGCATCTTGGACACATAGCCAAAAGGGTTTGCAAGCACTTTCTTCACTTGAAAGAGTTGATGTGAAAAACTCAAAGCTTAACTTTTGTGATGACTGTGTTCTCGGTAAACATGTAAAGAGTTCATACTCTTATCGAGTCTCTACGAAGGCATATATCTTGGATTTAGTCCATTCTGATGTTTGCACCATGCCAATAAAAACCCATAGTGGTTTCCGTTATTTTGTGTCTTTTATTAATGACCATTCTAGGAAGCTATGGGTCTACTTGCTTAAGCGGAAAAGTGAGGCACTAGATGCTTTTAAAAGGTTTTATGCATTGGTTGATACTCAAAAGGGCTTAAAGTTAAAATGCATAAGAACAAATAATGGGGGAGAGTATGTATCTGAAGAATTCAATAAGTTTTGTGATGACAATGGGATTAAACGAGAGCTTACAGCTCCTTACAATCCATCATCTAATGGTGTGGTTGAGCAAATGAATCGCACGTTATGTGAGAAGATTTAGTGTATGTTGTCCACAACTAATCTCTCGCAATCGTTTTGGGGAGAGACACTTTAAACCGTTGTGCATATTTGCAACTGATCTCCACACCGTGCACTTGAAAGTGGCATCCCTGAAGAGGTTTGGTCTGGCAAACTTGCTTTATATGACCACTTAAGGGTCTTTGGTTGCGAATGCTATGTACATATACGTGTTGATAGCGCAACTAAACTTGACATGAAATCTCATAGAGACATCTTTATGGGTTATGGAGATGAAGGTGAAATGGGCTATAGAGTTTTAGTTCCAAGCATGAAAAAGGCGCTACGCAGCCGAGATGTGGTATCTAATGAGTCAAAGCTGCTGAGAAATGTCACATCTAATGACTCCGACAAAAAGGAAATTAAATTTCAGCATGATCAGTTACTTGAGCAGTCATTAGCCATTGAAAATTAAGCTCCTTTTGATGCTAATTATGATAATCAGCATATCATTATTGAGCCAGATGAATATGGGCAGCAAGAGGATGCTCAACATCAGCTTGAGCACCAAAATCAGCATGTTGAAAATGAATTACAACAGCCTGAAATTGTATTAGAGCAACTTGAACATGCAGTTCAGTATCCAAACAATGAGGCCATTGACATTCCCTTGGATGTGAATCCATCACCTGATAACACAGATCATTGGGTGAGAAGGTCTACACGTGTAAGAAGACCTATATAAAGATTTGATCATTTTTTGGACTGCATTTTGCTCATAGATGAAGGTGAGCCTCTTACGTATAAAGAGGCCTTATCATGTGAATTAATGAAAAAGTGGGAGCTAGCTATGGAGGAAGAAGTGAAGTCATTGTATCCGAATGATACTTGGGATCTGGTTACATTGCCCAAGGATAGGAAAGCCATTCCTAACAATTGGGTCTATAAAATTAAATGTGTGGATGGCAAGCCGAAATGCAAAGCTAGACTTCTGGCTAAGAGCTATACACAAAAGGAGGGCATTGATTTGCAAGGAGTGTTTTCTCTTGTTGTCAAAATGACCACTCTTCGAATGTTATTTGCCGCTGTAGTATCTATAGATCTTTAACTTGATTAGATGTTAGAATTGCATTTCTGTATGGTGATCTGGAAGAAGAGCTTTACATGAAACAACCCGAAGGCTTTGTTATGGAAGGAAAGGAGCATTTGGTATGTAAGGTTAAGAGAAGCTTGTATGGTTTGAAATATGCTCCTAGACAATGGTATAAAAAGTTTAATGCCTTCATGTTCTCACATGGATTTAAAAGGAGTAGTGCACGTCACTGCTTATATATTAAGAAGGCTGATGATGGAAGCCTTATTACACTTGTGCTTTATGTGGATGGTATGCTTATTGCTGGTAAGCATAAAAGTTAGATTAACACATTGAAAAGATAGCTAGATTCAACCCTTTCCATGAAGGATTTGGATGCAGTTGGTAACAGGAGATAGAGAGCAATAACTCTTATTTCTCTCACAAGAAAAGTACATCAGCAAACTACTTGATTGTTTTTCTATGACAGATGCTAAGCCTCTTAGTGTACCTTTTCCACCTTATCCTAAGCTTAGCAAAGCAGATTGTTCGAAAGATAAGGCAGCCAATACTATGAAGGGTATTCCTTACGCTTCAGCTTGTGATTCACTCATATATGTTATAGTTGCCACTAGACCTAACATTGCTTATGCAGTGGGAGTTGTAAGCAGGTTCCTGTCAAATCCTGGCAAAGCACATTGAGAAGCAGTGAAATGTATCTTAGGGTATCTCAAGGGCACACAAAGAAAATGTATTTGCTATGGCAAGGGTACGTTAGATTTGCAGGGGTATTGTGATGCAGACATGGCAGGTGACTTGGATACTCGCAAGTCTACTAGCGGGTAATTCTTTACATTGACTGATGGGGCAGTTTCTTGGTGCTCTAGATTGCAAAAAATAGTAGCACTCTATACCACTGAGGCTGAATATATTTCAGCCATTGAAGCTCCAAAAGATGCAGTTTGGCTTGGTCGTTTGGTCAAGGATTTTGGGTTGCCCACCAAAACACCTATACTTAGATGTGATAGCCAGAGCGTTGTATGCCTGGTTAAGAATGCCATGTTTCATGCACGTACCAAACATATTGATGTTCGGTATCATTTTATTAGGTAGGTGTTGGATGATGTTCTAGTCACCCTGACTAAGATCAAATCACAGGATAAGCCTACAGATGTTCTCACTAAAAATCTTGCAAAGGCTCAACATGAGCATTGCATTATTGTGGGAGTTGGTTAAAGGTTTGCTTCGGACCTTTAAGTGGGAGGTTGTTGGGTGTAAAGGCCCTTTACGCTCTCCCGTGTATATATTACTTCACACACATGAACTCACCCTAGCAGGTGTAAGTGTACCGTACCGTAAGTATAAATACATTCTTTTATTCTTTGTGTACCACACTGGTACACACCTATCGGTCGACTCTCACTTTGACACTCTCTCACTGTTCAACACCTCGATTGATGTGCATGCTCTCTGTGCTTTTGCTCGTGTTGATCATTCGTGACAAGTTTGAGGGGGGTGTCTCCTCCAAGTAGCATGGGGTATCTAGCTTGGAGTGTACTATAGGCTTTGCATTTATAGATGTAGTGCTCCTTGCTCTCCACCTCCTCTTGGCATAGTTTGTAGATCCACTCAGATATGGGAATGTGGGCTGCCCTCCTAGTTTAGATCTCAAGTTGATGACGGGATACCTGAGCTGACCAATGGCTACCTGCATCTCATGTGACATGTATACGTCTAGGTATCTAGGTTTGTCATTGAAGCTATCTATTGTAGTCCTCCTAAAGAGGTCCCTATAATACGACATCTTCAGGGGAAGGGGTTGTTGGGGTGAAATCCATGTATGTTGTATGTGCGGTTGGTAAAGGTCTTGTTGCATGACCAAGTTCCTGTTAGTGTGGGAGAGGTGTATGAAGGGGGAGTCAGGGTCCTACTGAAATGAGGGAGGGCGGGTGGGAGGGTTTGGTCCATGTCAGTCCCATAGCTTGTGAGACATTGCTCGACTTGTACATACCATGAAGTAGTTAGCGTGTAATTTGTTAGTCAGTCATATCTCTCTTGGTTGTAAGCTCCGTCAGAGTTTGACGGAGATAGAGGAGCTCTTATTGTTTCGGCCCAGTCTAAGTGTGTGCATTTCTTTTCCTGTGTGTCTAGAATGCATTCACATTGGCACCAATCATTTGTATCCCAATCTAGATGTGTGCATTTTTTTCTGTGTGTGCCTAGAATGTGCCCGTCGCATTGGCACCAACCATTTGCATTTCTTTTTCAGTGGTTGGGCAGCCTGTTTTTTGTGCGAGACAGCGGGTGGCCTGCATTGGAGTTTGTGCCAGCATATCCGTTTTGGCCAAGAAGCTGGTTGGCCAGCATTAAATGTGGCCAACTGCTGCATATTTTTGGCCTACTGTTCAGGTTTGCAAGATTTGGCATCTTAGGCTATTTATAGCGAGTCCCCACTTCTTGTCATCAACCTGATCCGCAGCCCTCACTGATGCCTTGGGCTGTGTGCAAGGACTGAACATTCCATCATCGTGTTCAGCCTTCCATTCAGATTCACTGCAGATTATCACTTCATTCTCTTCTCTTTAGTTGTCTCTCTCTTCTCTTTGTGTTTGTGTTTCTCTTTTGTTGCACACTCACATGGTATCATTGCCCTAGTGAGCATGTTTAGGTTTCCACAAGAGGAGACCACATCTAGGTTGCTGTTTGGAGCAGATTTGTTGCAAAAAATGCGATCTTATTGCTTTTTTCAGGCCTTCTACCAAGTGTGCGGAACATCTACAATGTTCCTTCGTAGGGTGTAGTGGATTTTCCCTTTGTTTAGACATCTAGATACCAAAACACACTTTCTAGTGTGATTGCAGGTCTACTATAGAGATGGAGTACCACTGGTTCAATGCGTTTGATGAGTGTGATGAAGAAACCATCTTTTCCTTTGAAGATAGGCATTCTCCCTAGTCTGATCATAGCCTCATTCTGAAAGGGGATATCTCTCTAACAGGTCTTGAAGATTGGAGCAGCTTTCTCCTCTCCCCACTTCTTTACATGTCTCACATTGGGCCTGTCCTTTAGGCGCTTTTATTGCCATGACACTTTTTGTACAATTGTCAGTTCTTCCTTCCCTACCCAAAGAAGATTGACTCGACAGGTTGAACAGCTTCCTTTGGTCATGCAAAGTGGAGCGTATCCTCGATACCTTTGATATTTGGGATTTTGTCACTCCTATTCCTCAACTTGTGGAGGATCCCACTATTGGTTCTAATATGGACCAAGCAACTCTGTGGCATCAGCTCAATTCACAAGCTCGGTCCTCTCTTTTTACGAGTCTATAGGATGCTGTCCTTGTTCATGTATGTAGGTTGTAGATGGCAATGGAGGTGTGGATGAAGCTCTCTTCCCTCCACCATCAGAAGACCTTTGCCCACTGTATTACTCTTGAGAAGAAACTTAGAATGCTTTCCATTGATGACTCTCCTTCTATGAAAGATCACATCAACAAGATGGAGGATATGCAGTGTGAGCTTGCATCCCGAGGATGGACGATATCTTCAGAGGCCATGGTGATGGTTCTTCTTACCTAGTTTCCATCTCCTAAGCACTGGGGAATAAGAAGGCAAACAACAACAAGAAGTAGGATGAAAAGAAAGATGAGAAGAAGTCGAAGCCTAATTGCCCACACTTTGGGAAGGGTACTCATCTGAAGGAGAAGTGTTTACAAAAGTACCCCCATTTGAAGGCAAAAGAAGGTCCCAAGGATTTGAAGGCTACCCCTACTAATACTACCAAGTCAGTCTTTGTTCATTTGTTTAAGGGTGAAGTTACAGTTGTTGCTTCTTCCATTGAGAAGAGCCTGGCTCGTTGACAAGGGGCATCTTCACATATGTCTTATTGACAGGATTGACTTTAGGATCCTTGTTTTATTTGCAAATGTCTGGAAGTATTGGGCACAATATTGCTATGTGCAATGCTTACTGCTTGTTACTGCAATCCAATTGTATATGTTCACTGATGTGATATAGTATGTGTAATGCTTACTGCTGTGTTACAGTAATCCAACTGTATGTGTACCACTGCATTCACTGCATCAATGTTAACTCCATCACTGTTCACTGATGACTGTTCATGGTTCAGACATACATTGCCGTTCATCATAGGGTGCCGTGCACAGGTTTAGACATGCATTGCCATTTAGCACATAGATTCTGTGCACAGGTTTCGGACATGCATCACCAACTTTAAGGTCACTACCTGGCCTGCATCATTATTACAGTCCTGCCTGTGTCACCACAACTTGGATCATGACAGTCTCACACAATCCATATGAGACCACTTTCCAAGCGAAGTTCAAACTACCGTACAAGTTTCAGTAAAATGCAGTTCTAGTCTGTTGCATCAGACAATCTGCCTCATGGCCAGTCTCATATGACCTGCTGTGTCACACTGGTGCTGTCTCAGTCCTAAGTCAAACCTGCATTCATTAGGAGACCTAGACATGATTGTTGCAGGTCATGTCTGTTGTAGGCATTGACAGACGTCACTATCTACAGATATCAGCCTCTTAGTCACGGCAGAATCCAGCCAAGAGCCTGAGTCATGTCTCAGTCATGCCAGCATCACGCCTCAGTCACGCTAGCCTCAGAGGGTCCATGCCTCAGTCACACCAGCATCATTGACAAGCAGTGTGTATGCATCATTGGCATCACACTGGCAGAGATATATGCTAGATCCAAAGCATAAATCAAATCACACTGATAGAGAGAGGTCACACACACACACACACACACACACACACACACACACACAGGATTTTGTGTGCTGTGTTTTGGTAGTCTTTTGGCTTCACTTATGATTGCTATGATTTTCTTTGGCTGGCTAGAAGGCCTGATGTAAATATTCTCATTCAATTTAAGCTTCTTCCGGGGGGGGGGAGAGAGAGAGAGAGAGAGAGAGAGAGAGAGAGAGAGAGAGAGAGAGAGAGAGAGAGAGAGAGATGGTGGTCTTCCAACTGGAGAGGTGCTGCATGCCCGAAAGATCTCTGCTGGTCGTCGTGTATTTTGCACTACATGTGATGAAACATTGCTTCATCTTTTTGCGTGTTGTCCAGTAGCGCGACAAATCTGGTGTTTTGACTCAGCTCTGGATAACAGCCCGGTCATGGATTATGGGAAGCTGCCCTCCGTGCCTTCTTTGCATTCTGATTATTCCTACTTGTTCTAGTTCCTTAGATGGACTGCCCTATGGTATATTTGGCGAACTCGGAATGCCTTTCTTTTTGATTTGGTCTCGGGCATCCATGGTCATGTGGCCCGTATTCGAGGTTTAGTGCTATGGCTGATTTCTTCTATGATATCAGCTGACCTGGTTCTTCCTGACATTGCTGCCCATTGTTCGCTCTACAGTCATAGTCCTAATAGTCTTTTGTCACTTTCTTTGAGGGCCTGATGGCCTGATGTAACAGAATGTAAACACACAGAGAGAGAGAGAGAGAGAGAGAGAGAGAGAGAGAGAGAGAGAGAGAGAGAGAGAGAGAGAGAGAGAGAGAGAGAGAGAGAGAGATTAGTGAGAGAGAGAGAGAGAGAGGAGAGACGTCGATGGCGCCTGCTCGCGACCTCCTGTCCCGTCGTCATCTGTGGCCTGGTTCCCCCTGCGTTCCGCCGACATAGGCCGTCGCCCGCCTGTTCGTCCCTGCCGTCGCGCGCCTGTGGAGTCCCTGCCGTCGCTCGCCTGTCTCGTCCGCGTTCGTGTCACTCGACTGGCTCCGCAGCGCCGTCCTGCTCCTTTCCGGGTTCCCTTGTGCCGTTTTCTTGACCACTCCAGCTGCCACGCCGGCCCACGCCCGTCAGCTTTCGCCGACGCTGTTGTCCGCAGGTACGACCGTTTGTTCGCCTCCCTTCTGCAGAGCCGCCCGGCGGCGGTCAACCCTAAGCCACACAGTCGTCAGCAAGGCAGTGTCTCGCCCTGACTGCTTGCTGATCTGCACGGCGTACAAGAGAGAGAGAGAGAGAGAGAGAGAGAGAGAGAGAGAGAGAGAGAGAGAGAGAGAGAGAGAGAGAGAGAGAGAGACGTGTCGCCCCGTCTGCAGCCGCCCTGTTTCCCTGCCGTCGCCTGTCACCGACCTCGTGTCGTCACCCACAGGCTCCTCGCTTGCATCTGGCAGCCCGTCAGTTGCGCCTCCAGCCCTGCTGTCGCCGGTGTGCACTGCGGGCTCTGCGCCTGGTTCACGCCCGTCCGCCTTGTGCGTCCGGCCTTTTGCCCACGCCTGAGGTTCGCCCTCGCCTGTCGGTCGCCCCCCTCGCCTGTGCGTCAGTCCTCCTTCGAGATCAGCTCGTCATCCAAGATGGCTGGATTGGATCTGGATTTCATAGACCAAACGGTGGCAGCACTTGGTCCAGATTCTGATGCTGAGGAACCGGAGGATATGGTTTCGTGCACTGAAAAGATGCCCCCGGGTCCTGACATCCAGCCTGCGGGTAAACGTACCAAGCATACCTCGGCAGAGATAGGTGTTATTCAGGATCGCTCCTATGCGCAGGTTGCTTCGGATTCTGTGGACTCTCAGGATGTGGACTGGGAACATCTGCTGGAATTTGCCAACACTCTGCTTGGCGAATATGTTCAACATAACCAGGAAGCCTTTTCTGACTCTGCACCTGATGATGTTCTGGAAGCTACCGTTGACCCAAAAACTGTCCTACGATCTTTTTCGGTGTTTTATGAACGCGCTGTGATCCTCTTCTTCACTAGTCGAATCCCGTTGCTTTCCCGTATTCGCCAATGGCTGTAGAGTCTGCTACAAGGAGAATGTGTTGAAGAGATTTTTGTTGGGTCCCGGGGTTTTTTTGAGGTCCTCTTGAAAACTGAGATGTACCGTGCTGCTCTCCTGTCTAAACTGCCTTTGTTTTTTGATCGTCGGTTGGTTCATGTGGTTCCATGGCGCCCGATGGCAGATTTTCAGCGCCTGCTGCAACGTGAATGCCCTGTGTGGGTCGAAGTGGAAAATTGTCTGGTTGTTTATTGGCTGCTATTGAAGGATGCTATGGTCGCTGTGGGCACGGTTCTGGTCCCTCCCAGTCTGAGGGCTGTGAATCGCAACCGCTTGTGCATGTTATGGGATACTGCAAGGAAAAGGCCTGCTTGGTTACGCCTCAATTGCTCTGGCATGCATCCGTTACACTTTCGTTTGAAATGGGGCAATTTTGCAGGCCATTGCTTTTCCTGTGGACAGTTGGGGCATTTTATGGCAGAATGCCCAGAGCAGCAACACATTTCAGATGCGGGCCATGTTGCTCCGCCCATGGAAGATATGGTGTGCGATGCTCCGTCGCTAGATACTATCCATCCGCCCCAAGTTCTAGCTAAAGGTAAACAACAGGTTTCGGGTCTGGATTCCCATGCCACTGATTGGGTGGAAGTACGTGCAAAAAAAGGCAACAGGATTGTTGCCGGCATGGAGAGTACTGTGCCTACTACCTCACAAGATTCCATGCGTACATATATACGCAGGAAGGAAATGTTGTCTTCCGAGCGCGCTGCTCCTGCTAGGGTTTTCTCGGCCCCCCGTTCTCAGCCCGCCAGGAAAATGTATTCGGATCGTCTAAAGGGTCCACCTGCAAAGCTGGATTTTGATAACAGAGGCAACGTCATTACCCCATGGGATAGGCGGTATCCACGTTCCAACCCCCAACAAGCAGCTATGCCGTCTACTTCCAAATCTGGTCCTCAGAACTCTTTTGCGGTGTTGGCGGATTTCTTGGATGAGGGAGTCCTGGACATTCTCGCCGACAAAGTCAAATCAAGGCAGACTGTGCCTCGTACCTGATTTTATTTTGCATACACATGAAAATCGCCACGTGGAATGTGCGAGGAATTTGTTCTCGACACAAGCAACATGCCATGTGGACTGCCTTGTATGAGAATCAGTGGGATGTCCTCTACGCTGTTGAGCACAAGAGTCACGGTGACGCCGGAAAAGTTGTGGATTGCCATGGCTTTCGTTTGTTCTATGCAGGAACACAGGCCATGCATTATTCGGGTGTGCTCATGATTGTACATGCCAAATATCAGTCTGTTCTTATTAAAAATGATGTTCATGGCCGCTTTTTGGTGGTTGAAATTTTATTCGAAGGGGAAATCTTATGGTTACTTGGCCTCTATGCTCCGAATGATTCCTTATCCTGCCGGGAGCTTTGGCAGACGTTGCAGACTTCCTTGTCACTTGGCAGACGGGGCTTCTTCATGGGGGATTTCAATATGTGTGTTGATTCTTCCCAGTCCACATCGGAGTACTCGGTCATGGATGCGCCGGAAAGTCGTATGTGGCATGAGTTGGCTCTTGCTGTTCTTAAGCAAGACCTCTGGTCCTGGCTACACCCGTCCTCTACCGGGTTTACTTTCCATTCGGCCCAGTATGCAACAACATGGTCGCGGTTGGACCGTATATATATCATGCAGAATGATGATTTTCTTCTTGAGATGCTCGAAATAAAAGTGTTGCAGCAATATGCCTTGTCGGATCATTTCCCTCTGCAGTTCGAGTTGCTTGCACAACCCATTGCACCTTTCAAGCAATTTGTGGAGAGACTCCCTTTGCGTTTCAACTCGTCCTACTGGAAGCATGCAGTTTTTCAGGGCTATATGCAGCAATTGCTTGACAGATTCTTCTTGGATTTCTCCTCTCAGGGCACTGCGTCATTTGACAGATTGCTCTCTAATGTGCAGCGGGTTGCTCGGCAGTATGGGATCTATCATGCCTCTCTTTGTCGGCGCCGTCGACAGGCAGCGGAGGACCTGCTGGTTTTGGTTCGCTCTCTGCTGGTGGACACTCCGGATGATGCATTTCTGCTTGCATTGGCCATGCGGGTGGCCGATCTTATTAAAGAATTCCAGTTAAAATCGTATCAGCAAGCCAAATTGCAACATCTGACAGAGACTTTGCAAGATACTGCATGTCAGACCCATAAGTTCTTTCGAGCTCTCCATGCCTCTCTTGCTCGCGAGAATATGACCAGACTCGAGGATGCAGAGGGCCACCTTATCTTGGATCCACAGTCTATTGTGCATATGTGCAAGAATTATTTCCGTGACCTTCTCGGTTCCGCTTCTCCACCTTCAGTCCAAATAACTCAGGCCCGTTCGGTTTTTTATGTTCTGGTCCGCAATCAGCTTCCGCAGGACATCCAAGCTACTATGGAGTCAGATATTGGTGAGGCAGAGGTTATGGACGTCTTGTTACACTTGCCCAAAGATAAAAGTCCGGGTTGGGATGGTCTCACCAATGAGTTCTTTGAAGCTTTCTCTACTCAACTGGCCAAACCATTGCAGACTTTATTCCAGCAGGTGTGGGAAACGGGGATCATGCCTCCCTCATGGAAACAAGGACTTATTAAACTGCTTCCAAAAGTGCCTTCGCCATCTAAGTTGACACAGTGGCGCCCAATTTCTTTGATGGGTTCAATGTACAAAATCTTTTCCAAAGTAATGGCAAATCGGCTCCATAAGCATCTCCTTGCCCTTGTGCACCCTCTCCAGTATGGTTTCATTAAGGGCCGAAATATTTTGCACAATGTTTTGAATGCCCAATTGGCCATTGATTATGCCAGGCATTCTAATCAGGAGGTAGTACTGGTTCAATTGGACCTGGAAAAGGCTTTTGACTATCTGGACTGGTCTTTCGTTGCTGACCTTATGTCTGCTATGGGCTTTGGTGCTCGGATGTCGCGTCTAATCTACACCATTAGTGCTGCGGCGTCTTCGCGAGTCATGCTGAACGGAGGTGTTACTGAGTCATTTGTCCTTGCCCGTTCCGTCAGACAGGGGTGCCCTTTGAGTCCTCTATTCTTTGCCTTGGCGACACATCCAGTTCTTTCCATGTTATCGCATATGGCCGCCTCCTCTCAGTTGGCTGGACTGTCGCTTCCTACAGGACAGCACTTCATTAGCCAATCTCTGGCGGATGACACCTTTATGATTTTGCGTGCGGACAGGGATAACCTTCGAAAAGCATTGGATGTTTGGGGTCTCTTTGGCAGGCGTCAGGCCTTCGTATCAATGCGCTCAAATCAGCCATTCTAAGTTGCACGGAGTCGAATTTACAGTCCTTGGACTGGCAGGGTCTGATTGTTCCTCGTGGCTCCATTGTCAGACATCTTGGATACCCTTTGGGTGTTGATGTTCCCCCAAAGCAGCTTCTACAGTGGATCTCTCAGAAAATGGTGACTAAGTTTATGTATTGGAAGTCTCAGGCCTGACCCTTCCATGTTCGCCGCAAAGTAGCCCAGATCATTATGTTGCCAATGCTCACCTATTTCTTGCCATTGTTGCCCTGGACTACTACGACTCTGAATGCTCTTACTCAGTCTATTCGCTTCATGTTATGGAAGAAGGACGCATTGCATGCAGGTATTTCCTGGATCTCGTGGTCGCATGTGTGCACCCCCAAACGCATGGGCGGCGGAGCTATTTTAGATGCCCAAACTCACATGCAGGCACTCTGTTGGTCTCTTTTCTGCGCCATGTGTTCGGATCATCATCCATGGGTCCATATAGCCCGTTATTTCCTTGAGACCCATGGCCTTCTGCATGGCAATACCCAAATCCGGAGTTCTTGGTGGCATGTTCTTAATGCTGATTCGCGGTTCTCCACTTCTTCTTCCTCGCTGCTTACTCATTTGGTATGTTCCTGGAAACAAGTCCTTCAAAAGGCTCAGTGGCATCCAACGGAGGATCGCTTGGCTACCAACTCTTTTCAATTGGAATTACTGGCAGTCTCGCGTTTACTTTCGTGGGAAGGTAAACATGAGCTTAGACCACAATTCAACAGGATGGCACGTTTGGGCTTGTCTTCGGTTGCGGATGCCACCCTTGCCGGTCGTAATGTGCTTATATCGTTTCGTACAGCTAGGAGGCTTTTCAGGATCCCTCGTGGATATAGGCCTTTATGGGAACAGCTTTTGACGACGCTCCAGAGCAGACAACCCTTTCCTGCCCTTGCTTCGGATCGTCCCTGGCAGGATGGGACCTACAAGGCCGGCTGAATTTGAGCAAAGCTTTTGCTAACCAAGTGTATCATCTTCTGATTACAGATCATCAATGGCTGGTTCCTAAAGCGAATGCTTTATGGGGATTGCGTAAATCCCGGTCGTGGTGGAGGGCAACTGTGATGGAGGGCTGGTTGAACAAGACACCCTTTAAATATAAAGTCTTTCTTTGGCGAGTGATGATTGGGGGTCTTCCGCTTGCTTCGGCTCTTTCCAAGCGACGAATCTCCAATGGCTCCTGTTTCTTTTGCACCACTACTATGGAATCCGCCCGCCACCGATTTATTTCCTGCCCCGTTGCTAAGAAAGTCTGGTTATTTTTGTCGGCTGTTTGGCGAGGGGTGGTTGGTATCACCCTGCGTCCCTTTCATTGGGTTTTTGGCCAGCCCAAATACCCTACTCCCGCCCAGCCCCATATGAAGCTCATGTATCACTTTCTTCGATACTGGGGCTGTTGGCATAACTGGACCATTCGGAATGCTTTTCTGTTTGACTCTGCCTACAATGTTCAGCGGCATATTGTGAGGCTTAAGGGCCTCTTGTATTGGCAGTTAGCTCTTCTTCATCGTTCTGATTTGCTCTCCACGGAGGACCTCCGTCCCTGGCATATGGCAATTTCCTCCGCATCCTTGCCATGACATTGTAACTTGTAGTACTTAGAACCTTTTCACATGATGGCTTGGATTGTCGTCATGTATCTTGTAATCCAGCAAATCTTGTATTTTTTTCGTAATTAATACAATTACCTTTTACGAAAAAGAGAGAGAGAGAGAGAGAGAGAGAGAGAGAGAGAGAGAGAGAGAGTTTTTTTTACGAAAAAAAAAAGAGAGAGAGTTTCTCGGATTTACGAAAAAAAGAAGAAGAGAGTTTCTCGGATGACCTGATCGTCTGATGTAACAGAAAGTAAGAGATATAGAGAGATTGCTGACCTGATGGTCTGATGTAAATATTTACTACTTAATTCAATTATCTTCACGAGAAAAAAGAGAGAGAGAGAGAGGGTGTGTGTGGAATTTTAACTTGCTACTATCATTTAACACCTCTCTCTCTTTGTATAGACGACATTTGAGGAATCAAGGCTTACTGAAGCAGATCTTGCAGACAAGAACAAGTGGCTGAAAGAAGGAATGGACTGTAATGTTCTTGCTTGGAATGGACGGGTATGTTTATCAACATCCACCCACATAATGAGTGTGCAAATATGATAAACGAGGCGCAAGTTGCAACCTAGTTATCTTCTTGTAAATTGTGAAGTGCATGTTTGAAGCTTTTTGAAACATTTATTTTAGGTCTCATTAACTTGCAGTCTGCTCTTAATTAACACTGCTTAAGCATGATTAATAATTGGTCAAAGTCGGCATGCCCTGAAAAAATGAAAAAAATTAATTATGCTTAATCATGAAAGAAAAAGTAGACGGTACAATGGAAAACTGAAGACAAAAGTGTCCACTGCTGGCTGGTTTCTCAAGTGGCTAGTATATCTAGTGTATGAATAATAAACAAATGCAGGGGTGGGAACAGCCACCACATATGAGCCTCTTGTCATTTCTTATGTGTTTAGAAATTACGATCTCATTCATTTTGAGAGTGTATGGTTTTTCTGGTTAATCTATTGTTTATTTGTTCTCATTGGATTGAATTTATTTTAGCTCATAAGAGCCAATGATTCAATCTGTATTTACAGTTTTACAAATCTTATTTCATATTTTCTCAGTGATATTAATTTACTGTTTCACATTTGTCTGGCTGATTTCATGAACTATCAATATGACAATTTTTTTCTGGCCAAAACAAAATCAAATGACCAAACAAACACTACATATTGCATTACACAATTGCACTGGCAACTAGATGTCTTTTGCTCTTCACTCCTGAGCCCTTTGTTAACATAGGGCGAGGATGCAGGGTGAATCTAGCAAGATTCCTCAATCAACAGTCATTGCTGATAATGGTAAACAAAGGGCAGCACTGGCCTAGGTGGCTCCAGAAGGCTGCAAACGCAGCAGACAGAGGGTCACCTGATGAAGGGTGCTGAACATTGTCGCTTGGGCAGCAGGATGCAAAATGCAAGCACACATAGTGATGCAGAGGGAGGAGAGTGATCAGCCACTTGATGGCTGGGCAGGTAGGATGCCGAATGCAAGTAGTTGGAGGGGGTGAGGATGCTGGGCGATGGCAGATCAGCACCAAACACAGCAAGAGGAAGACCTTCAGATAGTGGGCAGCAGCTCCAAGGGGAGTCATTAGGAGTTGGGGCAGCAGGTGGAGTGGCAGCAGTCGCGAAGGCTGGATAGTCATACATGGAGGGAGACTGATGGCTGACATTTGCACAAAGGGATGGAGACTGAATGGGGGCAGCCTTTTATTTATAAATATGGATTGACCCTTCCAATTTAGGGTTTCACTAAAACTGTCTTGAAGTGTGCATTGTTCTTTGCATTTTTTCATCAAGTAAGCATGTTTTGGGGCTGTTTAAGAGGCTAATCAGCATGTAATGCATCTTTTACCTCAAGCCCCTCTTAGGCCCACAAGAGGGCTAGAAAGAAAGGTCAACCTAGGTTTTTGCCCAAGGTGTCCCATCCCAAAGTAGCCAAGACATTGTACAAAAGGTGCACAATGGCTGGCTAGTGGCCTACCAAGACTACAAAGGCGATGGTTATCTTAGCAAGGGGGTACAAGTAGTCACCGGTGATGAAGTAAAGGTGGTGTGGTGTACAAATTGTCGGTGGAAACAACTTAGGATCCATCTAGTGGTACTCTGCACAATGAGTATGCTACATGCTGTGAAGTGCTTATGCAACAGATGCCACTTGGAGAGTGTTCCTCCTGAGAAAATTGGTCATTTGCCCAAGTGCCCTTTACAAAGATGATGAAATCATGCAATGCAAAAGGAGGGGGATGTAACAAGGGGGGAGGAGGAAAAGGCCGATGTTGAAAACAAGTGTGGAAACCTGTAGAATACCAAGAAGAGTAGCAACCCCCTCTCAACCTTGGATGTTGATGTCAAAGGGGGAAGAAGAGCCGGATATCGGTCTTTGTGTGGTGTCGGGAACCATGATGTGAAGAAGCATCCCAATTGGATGAACAAGATAGAAGTGACTGCCATGATAGCATCAAGAGAGATGCTGCATGATTTGCCTCACCAAGGGAAGCCTCCATGTTGATAGAAGAGTAAAAATCCTAGAATGATAAAACCATGAATGGAATTGGGAGAGTGCGAATGGAAGGGGACCCGAACACATAGACAAAAGAATAGATAGAGACTGCAAGAAAAGAAGAAAGAAATCTGCATTGAACAAGGAAAGAATGCTGAATACAGAAGGAGCACTGATCAATCCCTGCACGGAACCCACAGTGTTAGTGAGGGTACTAGATCAGGCTGGTGATGATGGCAGCATTGGAGATAGAGAAAGGTGATGGTGTCTGAGCGTGCACTTACCAAGGAAGAAGGAAGATGATCTACCAAATGAATGGGGAAGACTATAAATAGCCAAATAACCCCAAAACAAGCCGACCAGTAATCTGGGCAAAAAGGTGACCAGCCAACATTTAAAGCTCGTAAAAATGCTAGATGTGCTTTGAAAAATCTCAGAAAATAGTGGACAATGTCTAGTAGCTAAGGCACATTAAAGCATGCAAAAACTGCTCAGGAAATGCACATAAAATCCTTATGTGCAAGAAATCTTCTAAGTCTTAAAACTGGCTGTAAGAAATCTTTGATATCTTTTCCTATTAACTCAAAAAAACTAAATGTAATTGAAAAGCTAATAAAATGACTAACTAAACCGTTTCTTATTCTCATTAAGATGAACATTGGGGCTAATGAAAGGACTAACCAAACGAAAATTGTGTTTGAACTATACAAGTCCTCGAACAGTGGAAAGTAGCTACAAGATCACAAAGGATTCGATGTAGATGGTCCACATGGAGGAAAATAACTGTCCCTACACAAAAAAGGCTGCATTTGCTGAAAACAATGATGCAGAAACTTTTCGCCTACAGATCTGGTCAGTTGCGTGCTCCATTGAAGTGTACGTTTGCTAATGCAGGCACTAGTAGTCAACAAAACATAGGAAAGAGGGGAGGAAACAGGCCGCTGCAGGAGAATTGGCTATATGGTATCAAAAGGCAGATTGATGAGGTGTCTAGAGTAGTCTAGGATGGTTGTCTACGCTTTGGAGTGCTACAACTCCACACAACTCTGTGTCCTCTCGTTTGGCTTTGATAACATGTGAGAGTACGCAATTGAAGGGAACACAAACATAGAGACAAAGGAACACAAAGAGACTCCGAGAAAAGAAGAATGCTAGATGTGCTTAGAAAAATCCCAAAAATAGCGGATAATGTCCGCCAAGTGAGGCAGACTGACATATGCAAAAATAGCATGGGAAATGTGTATAAAATCCCAATTGGAGGAGAAAATGCATTGAAAGACAGTAAAAAGACTGCTCTAGAATGAGCTATCTCCTTTGTCAAAACAAGCGATAGACAGGTCTGAGCTCCTAAAGTGGTCGTTTGACTGAGACTAAGGTTTGTTGGTAGGAGATGACAAGGCATGACAATCATGACTACTAAGAGAAACGATGCGTATCCCAAGCGTCTAGCCCAAGGAGTCGACTAGTGCTAATGTGCATATTAGCCCTGCAATGAAAACAAAACCTTGCAAAAGAGGCACCAGTGTATATTAGCCCTACGATGAAAACAAAACCTTGCAAAAGAGATGAAGTTATGTAAGCACAGAGGTTAATAGTGAGATGCTCAAAAAAAAAAAAAGGATAATTGAAGAAACAATGCATTGATGCAAATGGGTATATGTGTGTGAGTAAATGTAGCGGATGACTTAAGAATTAAAATTTAAGGACAAAACCCTATGGGCCTAAATCAATTGCCTAAAGACCTAGAGTGTGAAGATGGAGATAAGCTAAGGATGTGGCTACCATCACATATGCTTACTAACAGGGCTCTGCCAATGAAACGCTTGATGAGGGGGTGAGTTAGTCCTAGATGGAGGTGAATGTGAAGTGGATACATAAAGTGCAATGGGATCAGAACTAGCAGACCAAATTGCGAGTCTCTCAGGGGCAGTGAAAGAGATTGTTTGGCAAGGCTGTCCATGTGTCACATATTCGGTAGTTGTGGGAGGCGAAGGAGTAGATGGGGCAACAGCGGGAGGCATAGCCCCACTGGACTGGTCAATCGGAGTGGAGGTAGTCCCAATGGTTAGTTGTGGTTTTCTAGGTGGAAGACCTAGGGCCTTGGTACGACACTCCTCGTTCTCATGGCCTAGTCTTTGGTATTATATGTGTAAAACCTATTTTTTTAAGGGAGTTGTTGCTAGATGGGTTTTTTTAATTTGATTCCGTTTAAAGAAGTGAAAGCACCTTGGGTTTTGCTTGCCTTCGCATCTTGTGAGTTGTTGCCATTTGTTGGTTCTCTCTCTTGAAGAATAGGCAACCAACCACCTTTGCTTTGATTAGGCTCTGTGGAGGCTTTCTTGTGGACATGATTGTGCATCCTTGCGTAACATAGGAACAAATACTTGGACTTATAGAAGGCTAGCAATTTAGGTAGAAAGATAATGTGCTGGATAAAATGGAAATATTTGTCAGGCAACTTATTCAAGAAGAATGTGACGTGATTGTCATTTGACTTCAGGAAGCCAGTAGTGGCAAACTCTACGAGTAACCTCCAATATTCAAGCAACTTGATTTTATAGAACATCCCATTCCTTAATGGAAAATTGTTAAAGATCAAAATCGAGATTGATACAATAAGTACGATTCCTTGTTGCATAGCAGTCATCAATGAGATGACTCCAATGCTTCGGTGTGAGGGAAAAATGCTGTAATCGAGAGGGGAACTCAGGAAGCAACCCTTGTATTACCTTTAACATTGGTTGTGGCATTGTGGGTTCTCCATTGATGGATCTAATTATGGTGAGATAATCGAGGGTTTGGCATAGGATCTAGACCAATGATGAGGTCCCAAAGTCCTTGAGATTTAAGCACTTGCTGCATGAAGTTTGACCAAGTGGTAAAACTTGACTTGTTAAAATGAGTCTTATCCATGAAGGCATTCTTGGCCATTGCAACACGAGTGGTAGTGCTAGGAGATGGATAAGGTGTGTAATGAGGGTAGGGTGGATAGGGCAGGGGAGTGGAGTACACTTGGGGAATAATCCCAGAGTGCCTACCATGCATACGAGAAGTGCACACAGTGGATTGTTAGAATTTATCAATTCTGGGAAGTGGCTATATGTTTTGTGTGGTGTGAACACTTTGGTAAGTGTCACTTTAGTGTGTTGACCTAGTATCTTCACATTTAAAAGTAGTGATACCAGGGACTAGAGTTAGTTAGCTTAATTGTAGTTAGTTGGTGGAGGGTTGGTTAGGTCAATCCTTGACCTAACTTAGATTGTACTTTCACTCTATCTTTTGAGTTTAGCAAGTGCACACTACTCTCTTGCTTTAGCTCACTCACTGTTACTAACTTGTTTCTCTCTTCTTCATAGATGATTTTGATTTTCTCACATTTGGTATCAGAGCATCCCTTGCGTGGGTTTCGATCAACCACCATTGTCGGTGCTGCTTTGCCCAAGGTCTTGCTGCCATCAGCCTTAGTTCATTTGAGAAAGAGCTCAGCTGCTTGAAGCCTCCAGTTGGTGCCTAGCATTGCTTGGTCCGTCATCTAGCTGTAGAGTTGAAGCGGAAGCAGATAGAGAGAGAGTAGAGAGTAGGCGCATTAATTGAGGTGCTCAATGATCCAGAACTGAATAGTGTTGAATAGTGAGATAGAGTGTGAGTGAGTCGACGGATAGGTGTGTACCAGTGTGGTACACACAAAGAATAAAAGAATGTATTTATACTTAGGCTACGGTATACTTACATCCGCTAGGGTGAGTTCATGTGTGTGAAGTAATATATACATGAGAGAGCGTAAAGGGCCTTTACACCCAACAACCTCCCACTTAAAGGTTTGAAGCGAACCTTTAACCAACTCCCACAAGTTTAATGCAATGCTCATGCTGAGCCCTTGCAAGACTTTTAGTGAGAACATCTGCAGGGTTATCCTGTGATTTGATCTTAGTCAGGGTGACTAGAACATCATCCAGAACCTGTCTGATAAAATGATACCGAATATCAATATGTTTGGTACGTGCATGAAACATGGCATTCTTAGCCAGGCATACAACGCTCTGGCTATCACATCTAAGTGTAGGTGTTTTGGTAGGCAACCCAAAATCCTTGACCAAACGACCAAGCCAAACTGCTTTTTTTGAAGCTTCAGTGGTGGTTGAAATATATTTAGCCTCAGTGGTAAGAGAGTGCTACTACTTTTTGCAATTTAGAGCACCAAGAAACCGCCCCACCAATCAAGGTAAAGATGTACCTGCTAGTAGACTTGCGAGTATCCAAGTCACGTGCCATGTCTGCATCACAATACCCGTGCAAATCTAATGTACCCTTGCCATAGCAAATACATTTTCTTTGTGTGCCCTTAAGGTACCGTAAGAAACATTTCATTGCTTCCCAATGTGCTTTGCTAGGATTTGACATGAATGTGCTTACAACTCCCACTGCATAAGTAATGTCAGGTCTAGTGGCAACCATAGCATACATGAATGAACCACAAGTTGAAGCATAAGGAACGCCTTACATAGTACTGGTTGCCTTATCAACTTTTGGGCAATCTACTTTGCTAAGCTTAAGATAAGGTGGAAAAGGTACACCAAGAGGCATGGCATCAGCCATAGAAAAACGATCAAGTACTTTGCTAATGTACTTTTCTTGTGAGAGAAATAAGAGCTGTCGCTCTCTATCTCCTGTTACACGCATGCCCAAAATATGTTCAATTGCACCCAAATCCTTCATGGAAAAGGCTGAATTCAGTTGTCTTTTCAATGCATTAATCTGGCTTTTATGCTTACCAAAAATAAGCATATCATCCACATCAAGCATAAGTATAATAAGGCTTCCATCATCAGCCTTCTTAATATATAAGCAGTGATGTGCACTACTTTTAAATCCATGTGAGAGCATGAAGGCATCAAAATTTTTATACCATTGTCTAGGAGCGTGTTTCAAACCATACATTCTTCTCTTAACCTTACATACCAAATGCTCCTTGTATAACAAAGCCTTTAGGCTGTTTCATGTACATCTCTTCTTCGAGATCACCATGCAGAAATGCAGTTCTAACATCCATCTAATAAAGTTCAAGATCTATAGATGCTACAGTGGCAATTAACACTTGAAGAGCGGTCATTTTGACAATAGGGGAAAACACTTCCTGAAAATCAATGCCTTCCTTTTGTGTGTAGCCCTTAGCCACAAGTCTGGCTTTGTATTTGGGTTTGCCATCCACACATTTAATTTTATAGACTCATTTGTTAGGAATGGCTTTCCTATCCTTGGGCAATGTAACCAAATCCCAAGTATCATTCTGATACAATGATTTCATTTCTTCTTGCATAGCTAGCTTCCACTGTTTCTTTAATTCACATGATAAGGCCTCTTTATACATAAGAAGATCACCTTCATTTGTGAGCAAAATGCAATCCAAAGAGGGATCAAATCTTTGTATAGGTCTTCTGACACATGTAGACCTTCTTACCCAATGATTTGTGTTATCAGGTAATGGATCCACATCCTAGGGAATGTCGATAATCTCATTGTTTGGTTGCTGAACTGCATGTTCAGGTTGTTGTAATACATTTTCATGCTGCTGTAATTCATTTTCAGCATGCTGATTTTGGTGCTCAAGCTGATGTTGAGCATCCCCTTGTTGCCCATATTCATCTGGCTCAATAATGATACACTGATTGTCATAATTAGCATCAAAAGGTGCTTAATTTTCAGTGGCTGACGGCTGCTCAAGTAACTGATCATGTTGAAATTTAACTTTCTTTTTGTGTGAGCCATTAGATGTGACATTTCTCGGCAGCTTTGACTCATTAAATACCACATCTGGGCTGCGTAGCATCTTTTGCATGCTTGGAACCAAAACTCTATAGCCCATTTCACCTTTATCTTCATAACCCATGAAGATGCCTCTATGAGATTTCATGTCAAGTTTGGTTCTGGTATCAACAGGTACATGTACATAGCATTCGCAGCCAAAGACCCTTAAGTGGTCATATGAAGCAGGTTTGCCAGACCAAACCCCTTCAAGGATGCCACTGCACGATGTGGAGATCGGTTTCAAATATGCATAATGGTTTTAAGTGCCTCTCCCCAAAACGATTGCGAGAGATTAGCTGTGGACAACATGCACTGAATCTTCTCACATAATGTGCGATTCATTCACTCAGCCACACCATTAGACGATGGATTGTAAGGAGCTGTAAGCTCTCTTTTAATCCCATTGTCATCACAAAAGTTATTGAATTCTTTAGATATATACTCTCTCCCATTATTTGTTCTTATGCATTTTAACTTTAAGCCCTTTTGAGTATTAACCAATGCATAAAATCTTTTAAAAGCATATAATGCCTCACTTTTTTGCTTAAGCAAGTAGACCCATAGCTTCCTAGAATGGTCATCAATAAAATACACAAAATAACAGAAACAACTATGGGTTTTTATTGGCATGGTGCAAACATCAGAATGGACTAAATCCAAGATATATGCCTTCGTAGAGGCTCGATGAGAGTATGGACTTTTTACATGTTTACCGAGAACACAGTCATTACAAAAGTTAAGCTTTGAGTTTTTTACATCAACTCTTTCAAGTGAAGAAAGTGCTTGCAAACCCTTTTAGCTATGTGTTCAAGATGCTTGTGCCATAACTCCATGTGTGATTGTATTTCAGCAAGTACAACAAACTTTCCAAGAAGTGCCTTGTAGTAGAGATAATACAGAGTCCCCTTTTTACCACCTCTAGTGACTAGCATAGATCCTTTTTGTATTTTCCACATACCACCACCAAAAGTAGTGAAGTAATCTTTGCTGTCTAGCTATCCAACAGAAAGCAAGCTTTTCTTGATGCCAAGTGCATACCTAACATCATGAAGAATCAATTCTTGACCATTGTCTAAAGCTAGGTGTATGGTGTCCATTCCTTCAATATCACATGGATGATTGTTGCCAAGGTAGACTTTCCCAATGCTTAAGTTGAAAAACACTCCAGAGATGGAGTTATATGAAAAGAAGCACCGCTGTCAATAATCCACGATTGTGACAAACCATCATGAGTTGACAACAAAGTATCTATCACATCTATTTTTGTGATATACATGTCCTCCATTGTCATAGCAAGCGGATCTCAAAATGCAAATAGCAAATCAGTATCTTTATCATCTACTATTTCCTCAATAACATCACTAGATACCACATTTTTCTTTTTCTCTCTCTTTAGGGGTAGAGCTATCATTGTTGTTTTTCATTTTGCCTTTTGCATTAGCGTGCTTCTTGTGTTCTTGTTCCTTTTTAAAGTATTTGCAATTGGACTTTTTATGCCCTTTGCGACCACATTGATAACAAGTTTCATATTGCTGTTTTTCCTTGCTTTTGCTATGATTTTTGTTTTTATTTGCAGTTTTATTTTTTCTTTCAGTTCTTCTTCTTATATTGTAGGCTGATCCACTATTTTTCCCACTTGTATTGCGTCTAATCTCTTCATTTACAATGGAACCACGCACACCATCAAATGTCAAGTTGGGGTTATTGCTCAATGACACAACTAATGCTTCCCATGAATAGGGCAAGGTCATGAGCAAGAAGATAGCCCTCAATTTAGGATCAAAAGTTGGCAAACGTGCATCTTGTAACTGACTCAAAATACCAATGAAAGCATTCGAAAGCTTTGAGGTAGGCTTGGACTCATCAAGCTTCAAGTTGGCTAACTTCCGCAGGAGATGTACTTGATTGACAAGAGTTGTATTCTCATAAGTAGCCTTGAGTTTCTTCTAAACTACATAGGCAATATCAAGCCCCTTTATATCAACCAAGATATCATCTGTGATGGCCATTTTAATGTAAGTAATGGCCTTTTTATTCATTTTAGCCCAATCCTCATCTGACAAAGCAACAAGGGTTTTACTAAAGCATCATCACAATCCTTTAGAAAGAGTATACCTTGCATACGATCTTTCCAAAGATGAAAACCATTGCCATCGAATTTGCGAATCTCAAAGAGCTTCTTTGTGTCAGACGTAGATGCACTGCCAGTCATCTTCACTAATACACATTTGCAATAAAGGGTTGAATGCTTTCAGCCAATAGCAAGGTTGCTGAATTGTAACAGCAAGTACACACTCTTGTATTTCCAAGGTGTCCAAGAAGCAGATGTATTAGCTGCAATTTCAGTCTCAAGTACTGATTACAGCATATACATATGAATCAAAACTGATACATTTGCATTGAGGACAGCTCCCATTTCAGTAATACATCACCAAAATTCCCAAATGCAATGATCCAAATGTTGTATTTACCACTGTTTCATTGCATAGTGAGTATTCAGCAATACATGTACCAAGAGAAGCTGCCCTTTTTCAACATTTGAAGCATCCAAACCTAAAAGATTCCCACTCAGCAGTCAATCTGCTGCAAATTTCATTGTCTAGTCTCAAATCGACTCAAAATACCTCACCAATGTGAAAAACCGCAGAATTTCTGCAGTGAATTTGCTCCAACTGCATCAATACATCTTTCCGAGCATCAAGCACGAGCTAATGTTGCAAAAATTTCACGAATTTTGCAGAAGCCCCAAATTTCGGGTTCCAAGAGTGCACAATTTTCAAGAAATTGGCTCAAACAAGCAAAAATTTCACTTGTATTTGAAAATCCCCAAAATTTCTGAGACCGTGCACTCAATGTTTGCAATTTATGGATGAGGAGTCACTAAGACATGTGTCTGGCACCAAATGTGGGAAAAGCTGCTCATGGAAACTTGGGGCTTTTCCCACATCCAGCTCTTCCTCCCGTGGTCAAATGTGCTGTTGATCCGCCTGATTGACGAACGTCACTCCGTGCAGCTGTGTGACTTCTCGGCACCCATTGCCTGTCGCGCAACAGTTAGCCGCGACTATTGTGTTGACCTGAAGATCCACAGCGCCGGCTTGATCCGATATGAAGTCGTCACTTGACCTAGCCTGCAGTCTTCGTGTGGCCTCCAGTCGACCGCAAGTCAGTTACAGTTGTAGTTGGTAGCATGAGGTTGCAATGCTATCTATTGTATTATAAGTGTATCAAATGGTTAAAATTTTGATAAACATAGGTTTAAATGGATCAAATTTTGATGCATATCATATGTAGGTTGATCTTGTGTTGTTTGTTTACTCAAGTGTAGCATGAGTTGGGATACTCATTGCCTTTCAGTTTGTGTAGCAATGCTGCATATCATTAGAGCATGTTTATGGAAAAATATGTAAAGATTGTTTGCTACACTTTCACTTTGTCTTCTTCATTAATAATGATTAGGCACCTTTATTCACTTATGCACACTAGCATTATTCTACACACATCAACACATAGCAATTGCATTCATTTGATAGAGTGTGTGAGCAAGATTCAAGCTGCTTAGTCACGAGGATTCAATGGTTAAGCATTGAGAAAGACTTGAGTAAGTATATCAATCTATACAAAAGATGAGGACCGATGGGTCAAGTCCCTAACTGAGTAGTACACTCATGATGATTAGAGGCTATAGAAATTAGTCCAAAAGGAGCTTATTTTATGTTTATGTAGTGTGCTAGACACCCTATGTTTGGCACTCCTACTTGCAGTTCAAGGTAGATAGTTGGTTGATTGGACTATAAGGGAATGCATTAGTCTTTAGAGAGAGTTCTTCTAGCTATAGCCAGTTACTCATAGCTGCAGGGCCATGAGCATGGGGACCGGCAGTGAGCTTAGAGTATGAGAGACCCACTATCAAGCCCATTTTAGGGCCCAACAAGTGGTATGTTTGCCAGGAGTCTTTAGGATTACCCTAAGGGCCTAAGATCTCTGGTGTACATTTATATATTCCTATTTTAAGGCAGAAGGAGAGGATGAAGGGGTCATTTCTAGTGGTTTGAAGTTTGTATGAAGCCTTCTAGGACGAGTAGCTCAACAAGTGCTAAAAATGACATCAATCCTTTGTGGATTGGCAAGGGCTATTGTAGGCCAATGGGCCATGTTATTAAATTTTTACCACACAGATGACCTCATGTTTAAAAGTTTTGAGGCATTGTGGATTAAGTCTTCTTATACATATCTTACAAATGAATCTAGTGAAGTGTCTATGGGGCATTTTCACTTCAAGGACGATCAAAGCATGGTAGAATATACAACTAAAGATAAGATTACACTTAGACCTCCAATGCATGATGGTACAATTCTTGACTTATTTCCACATCATGGCACTATTTGCAAGTGCAAGGGAGACCCCTTCTAAGGAAGGAAAAGGCATCAAGCCATAAGGCAAAGTTTTCTAAGAGGTAAAAGTTTAGCCTCATGTGAGCTAGCTACCCTTCCCACCCTATCTAGCAACACTATAACTAAGGAAGGGATTGATGCACATATATCTACGGAGGATGAACATAATGATCCCCATACCAATGTGCAAACCATTGCAAATGAAGTTATTACTATGGTACACACATCAAAGAATTTGACCTAATAGGTTATGATAATGGGTTTGATAAAATCCATTTCCTTTTGTGGTTCTCTAGTACCCTTAAAGGAGAAGCACAAGTGGTATAAAAGTCTACCTAAAAACCCATAAGCTGAATCCATGAGCTCTATGACTTGTTTCTAGATGAGTTCCAAAAGACTTTACATGTGGATCAAGTTATTAGGAATCTCTTAGCTATTAAGAGGCATGCTTATAGTGGCATAAAGTCTTATATAGTTGCCTTTGATGATTGCCTTAGGGTTTGACAAAGGAGGTTTAATCCATTACTTGATGATGCACTAAAAAAACTATTTTTTAATGGGATCATAGACCTCGATGCTATTAGAAATGTTACACTAAGTAATCCAAAAACCCTAGCCAAGGCAAAAGAACAAGCAATGTAGCATGAGCAGATTGTTTTAGCTACTTGGGAGAAATTTTGGAGTTTTCCCTATACTATACACATGCACAAAGAATTTTAGCACATTTTCCAAAGCAAGAAATTGGGAATAGTAGAGATATTGAAGATAAAAAGCTCCATGACAATTGCATAAGTTTTGTGCATCCAATTCAAGAGTTAAGAGATCCTTTGCATTATGGCAAGGATCTCAATCTTGGTAGAAATCATGTAGATATTACAAGACCTACATGTCATGAGCATGAAAGTGAGGTGAATGAACCATAAGAGGACCATGTGTTTTCCCAATGAGGACAATTCAAAATAGTAGACTACATGCTTGTAGTAAGACGTGTCCTTGGTCATCTAAGAAAAATAAGAAAATGAGGAGGATAATACGTTTGGGCTCCTCACCTCCATTTGGTTCTTACCATACACATCAAGTCTCATTGATAGAGAGTATGAATGATAAGAAAGGGAAGTCTATATTTATGTTTGGACAATAGACATTTTGGCCTAAGTATGTTTGGAGGCATAAAAGTCTAGCTAGAGAGGGTAGTGTTGTACCTAATGACTTGAAGGATGATCTAAGTATATACATGCTGGGAAAGCCATTGTAGCTTGGTTTCAAGCTCCTTGCAATGAAAGTGTCTAGGCGGAGAACATTGCATCATTGTCTAGGGAGGTATTAGTCCAGCCTTATGTAGAAATGTGCAAAGATTTTGTAGAAAGAGGTGTGGACTTGACAATGGTTTTAGGTCATGATATTGAAGATTATAAGCCTATTAATCCCATATATTGATATCTACCTAGAATAGTGGATGGAATATAAACTTTAGTAAAGAGGTATTAACTTGAGTGGGCCATCCCTTGGTCTAGGTTTTGTGCTTTAAGTGAGTTTTTGTGAATGAGGATTAAGGGTTTAGATCAGCATTGTTTTTTTGCATTTAGTGCTTTCTTTTTATATTTCATAAAGTGGCCATGGAGCTCTTGACGAGCCCTGGACTCGCCTTGCACCTGATCCCAACGGCCGCGGAGAGAGTTGATGATGGAGGTCCATAGCTCAGCTAGGGTCGCCTGCGCTGAAAGTCTCTCTCCGCCGAAAGTCTCCTGACACCGCGCCTTCCAGATATGGCCATCCAGTAAGACTCCCTATGATCTCCCATACCTCAGAGCGGTCTGTTGTGGGCTCCAGTACCTGGTGGAGGGGTAGAGCTTCCAAACCGACCACTGTGCACGATCCTGCCTCAATGATGAATATCGTGTCCTGCATCCCGGCCTCATACAGAAGGTGACGGCCTTGGCTGACTGCCTGCCAACAGAAGGCTCCCCATGAGATATATCCAAGGCTGGGTGCTGTACGGCGGAGGATGCGGCATGCTCCTCTCCACACGAGTTGCGCCTCCTCACATGACCAAAGGCAGTTCTTTGGGGTTTCCAGAGGCTGCTGTGCGCAATGCTTACAACCTCCCTCCTTTTGCATCTGGGCAAGCTAGCTTCCCACTGCCAAGCCTCCATGTACCACCAGCCATAAGAAGTACGATACCCTCCTTGGCCTCCAGCTATCCCATAGGTGAGGCCAGAAGGTCCGTCGGAACGGCTCCGTGATGCTATGCTCCGCCCAGTGCCTGCTACATGACAACACCCAATCCATATCCTCCTACATCAGTACGTGTCTGCCAATCCTGGCAATGTACTCTAGGAACTTGGGTGGCTTCATGGGGAGTGTAGTGGTCGGCCATAGCCACTCTCCTGGATCCCACTCCAGCTCATGAAGTGGTCTGCCCTCCCAGATCCAAAGGCGCCACTCCCTGAGCTCCTTCCAGAAAACATAGGGGTCCAATTGCCATGTCTTTCCCTGAAGGCCCACCACCCAAATCCTCCTTCATGAAAGGGCAGCTATCCCCTCATCCTACTACCCTCTGTCAAGGGCCAAACGCCCCCTCTCTTGAATGTTGAAGAAAGTCCCTTGCGGGGCGTTGCCTACTCTACTTGCTATCTGTAGGGGGATGCCTGCTGGTGAAAACGTGGCGGCCCATACCTCCCCAGGCTCTATCGGCACTCGTATCGGGGAAGCAAGCCACTTTGGAGGTATTGCTCTGTCTATCTCCCTTCGCCTCAACTCCACTCCTCTCTGGTAGCCTGAAACTCGCTGCAGCACCTCCTCGTCCACCATCCTGTACACCTTCCGCCATGTCCTGATGTTACAAGCCGGGCCGGTCTCCTAACCAGCCCACTGGATGTGGGGGCGCTCGCCAATCTGTGCCCCTTTCCGATCTTTTACTTGGGGGTTCCAGATCACCGGCTGACGGTCATCTCCTCCTGGCAACTTGGGGGGCTCTGGATTAGGGCCTTGCAGAGGCCCTGCCACACGCGGAGTAAGTTGCGTAGGAAAGGTGATCTGGGGGGGGGGGGGGGTGATTTGGGCTGAAGTGAAGATCCATCTCAGGGACGGCCTCCACTCACCGCCAAGCCTCGGTCTACAATCCTGAAGACCCTCTTGTGATAGGACCTTCCAGGTTTGCCCTCCCGGTGTGAGGCCGCGAACAACTAGCTTGCCCAAGAGGGCCTTGCTCTGAAACTCTGGGTCTATGATCCCAATCCCTCCCTCTGATTGATGCCGTATGATGATCGCCCATGCCACCTTGGTTCGGGAATCCTTGGAGCCGTCTGACCTGGACCAAAGGAAGTTCCGCACCAGGCGACGAAGCTGCACTACGCAAGATGAGGAAAAGCATCAACATGAGGCGATGTACCAGGCCGTCGCTAATAGGACCTGGTTAACCACCAAGGCTCGGCCGGCTAGCGAGAGACGAGCCGTGCTCCAGTAAGTCAGCTTCCTCCGAATAGAATCGAGGTCTGGAAGAAATTGTTGGGCGGGAGTGATGTCGAGTTCCACCTGAAACCCTAGGTACTGGACGGTTTGCCCTCTGCTCACTCATCTAAATCCTAGGTGGACGTCCCACTCCGTGCTAATGTTCGGGTCTGTGAGTAAACCAACCGACTTTCGCTAGTTGATTTTCGCTCCTGCTGCGGAACAGAACACCTCAAGAGCTAGCCTCACTCTCTCCAACATCAACTCATCGTCCTCTATGTAGAGTGCTGTATCATCTGCATACTTTGAGTCTAGCAACTCAGTCTCCTCTCTCACGGGAAGTCGGAGGCCACTTAATTTTCTCACACGGGACCTGAGGAAGTGAGACATTGCCTTTGCAAAGAGTAGGAACAGGTATGGGGCCAGGGGGCAGCCTCGCCGGACCGATCTCTCTAGCCGAAACTCCTCCCCTCGCCTACCACCTATGAGAACCCTGTTGGTGGCCGACCTGTAAAGTGCGGCGACCGAGCGAATCCAAGCCTAAGGGAAACCCAACCTTACCATGGTGCCCTCTAGGAAATCCCAGTCCACCTTACCATAAGCTTTCTTGAAATCCAAGTGTAGTATGGCTAGTCTCTGCCCACTGTGCTAAGCCCACTCTGTTGCCTCAAAGAAGGTGAATACATTGTCTAGGATACTCCTATCCTGGACAAAGCCTGCCTGTGTATCATGGATGATGTCTAGCAGCGCGGGGCGTAGTCGCCTACCAATCATCTTTGCCAGTGCCTTATAGGCCACTGACAATAAGGTGATCGGTCTCCACTGGGAAAGATCCAATCGGTCTCCCCCTTTTTGGGAGAAGATTGATGAGGCTTGCTGAAAGGCTCCCTGGCATCTACCCTAAAGTGAAGATCTCTTGGAAAGCCATCAGTAGGGGGTCCTTCACCACTTCCCAGTAGGTAGTAAAGAAGGCCTTAGCGAGGCCATCCTCTCCTTGCCGTCCTGTGTATGGAAAGCCTCCTCTAGTTCCTTCTCTGTGAAGGGGGCTAGGAGAGGGCATCCCATCTCCTTTGTGACAAGGGACGGGATGTGATCCCATCTTGCTGCCTACATCGCTGTCCTCTAGCTGAGGTTGTCTCTTGTTGGGAAAAAGGCGCCTGTAGTAATCAGTGGCAATCTCCATCACCTCGTCTGGGCTTGAATGAGTCCCCCCATACTGATCTCGAAGGCTGCGTATCTGCACACTTGAGCTGCGAGGTTGGTGCACTTGGAAAAACTCCGTGCACATCGTGTCCCTCTTCCGCGCCCAAAAAGCTGCTGAGGTGTGGAAAGAGAACTCAGAGCACTTGTCGTCTAGACTAGCAATGGCTGCTCGCGCTCTCACCTCCTGTGCGTGGAGGGTGGGGTCCCTTGGTGCCTCTTATAGTAATCTCTGTGTGGCTGCAAGGTCTCGCCGGAGCGCTCTCTCCTCTTCCCAGCTCTGCTGCCTGACATGTATGGCTGCCTCTTGGCAGATTCTGCTCGACTTGGCTAGGACCTCTGCAACCTCCTCTGCGATCCGGTCCCTCCTGCCCCACTCCCTAGTCTAGAGGTACTCTATCTGCCTCGTCACCTCCTCCCTCCTATAGATCGAGTCAGGGATCCGACAGGATCGAGTGTCTAGGGCAGATGCTGAGGGATCTAGTGTCAAGAGAACCGGGCAGTGATCAGACAACGTGGTACCTGCCAATCTGGCCCCCACGAGAGCCTTTCCACTCTCCTACATAAAACCTATCCAACCGCTCCAGTAGGACTCCACCTATCCGACTGTATCCCCAAGAGAAGTCCAGCGACCTCTCCCTCCTGTGGAAGGCAGGGTCTCTCCACGCGTCATGTGCATCTACTGCCAATAGAAATACCTCCCATGCCTCTTGCTGCTCCCTGGTCATGCCCTGATAGTTTTTGCCTTTGCCCTACTGGTCCTCGAAAGCATCCAGGTTCTTGAAGTCTCCTCCAATGATCTAGGAGTCCACCTCTGGGAGTCCATTCGCGATCTCCATCCAGAACCTGCTGCATGCCCTAACCTCTTCGTAGGGGCATAGACGTTGAGGACTGCCAGGCACGAGTCCCCAATATCCATTCTGATCCATAGAACCCTCCCAGCCACTATTGTCCCGTGGTCTCCTATGTAAGCGGTGACACTTGGGCCAATAGAGGTGCATACGCCTCCACTCTTGCCGTGGGCGCCTATGGCGTGCTCCCAGTAAGTGTGCGAACTGCCCGGGAGTACCTTCCCTACCCGCTGGGCTTGGGAGGGGGTGAGCTTGTGCTCCTGTAAAAGTAAAATGTCGATCCGTCCGGGGCAAGGGCAGGCTGTAGCTCCTGCTGAACAATCAACTTCTTTGATCCATGTGCCCCACTGTATTGGAGGCTATTCACATTCTAGGATGCAAGGTGTAAGCTCATGGGGAAACTTCTGACTGATTGAATGGACATCTGTTCGGTGTGGAAGCTGCTGATGAGGATGAGAAACTATGGGGCATGCAAGTACGCTTTGCCGCAGGTCTGGACGGCGAACTCCAATTCCCTATGGTGGCCCTCGACCGGATCATAGGGGTGATGGATGCTCGAGGTGGTACAATCAGCGCATCTATCTGCCAGACTGAGAGTCCTGACTCCGTGCACTGGAAAAAACGGGCTGCTTGTGCGAGGGGCCACTCGATCCCATCCCTCGGAGCCCTCCATTGTGGAGGGGCTCGAAAGATAATGCTCAAGTGTGGGACCTTGGCACCAGCCCACCAGTTAATGTCCATCATGCTACCAGGCCATTGCTGTGCAAACAATGCTTGTTCTTCTTGCCCCATCCACTCGGAGATGTGGTCCGCCACCTGACTCTTCAACTCCTCCTCTATCTGTGTCGTTGTCCAATCCCTTGAGTGAGAGGACTGAAAGAAGAAAGAGTAGTTTGGTCCATCTGGTGGTGCTAGTAGATGGACCTTGTCCCTCCTTGACTTGCAAACCACGAAGATCCCCAACTCTAGATGTAGTGGGAACACTCTGTGCTCCGCAACTCTCAAGTAGGATCATGGGCCACTTCGGAAAAACTCTTGTGGCAACATCTGTGCCTGTCTTGGGAAGGTGTGACGGGTGATAGGGGCAGATGAGCTAGTGGCTGTGTGGGAGGGGGAAGACTGCTGGTGTGAGGAGGATGTAGGCGTGTGTGGTTCATCCCCTCTTGTGGGATGAGCGGGCGTGGGTCTGGGGGGGATCACCTGCAACGGGTGCGGATCAGGGGGGATGCTCAGCAGGGGAGATGGTTGGGGGGAAGAGGGTCGAGGGATGGTGGGATGGTCGGAAGTATGTGGTGGGTGTTGGGGGGGGGGGGCTGTGGGCCAAGGTCAGTGGGGGAGCTTGGGAGGTGGTGGAGGGTGGGTGTGGGGGTTGTGGGATCTGAGGTGGGGTAGACTGTGGCGCGAGTGGTAGCTGTGGGGGACTGTGATCCTATCGGGTGGGACGGGCAAGGGGGGCTACAGAGTGCTCTGCCGAGGGGGCGTCGCTCGCCCTCCTGTGCCTTGCTGTCAAGGTTGCAATTGAGGCGCTGGTTGCGGCCCCCCCTGCCGTCTCCCTCTCTGTCGTCTCTGGATCCATATGAAGCTGTTGGCGTCCACTTATGGGCCCGTCGCCGGAGCCGCCTTGGCCTCGAAACGCGTACAGTCTGCTGCATGATGTCCAAAGTCATGGCAGCATAGGCACTGCCCTGGTTGCCCAGTCACAATGACCTGCTGCCTAAAGGAGTGACCTCTAGCCTCAATTTCTAGGAACTTTGGTATAATTTTTGTGTTTTTTACGGCCACTCATACCTTTGGGACTCTTGCAGTTGTCACTGCATCCGCGAAGGAAGCAGGGAGAACAATGCCAAAAAGCCGTCCAAAGTCCTCCACTAACTGGTGGTATTCTACGGCCAGTCCAGGAAACAGTAGGGTGACTGGATGTCTGAGAAAACTGTTGTGGAGCGCAAATGACTCCATTGTGAAGCCGCTATACCAAGGAACCATGTAGATGACCCCCTTCGTGGAGGTATAGGGCGAGCTCTCCACCAACTCACGGGCTGCGTCCGCAGAGGTGAGTCGAACCATGAAGATTCCTCGGCCCATTAGCACTGCCTCCAAGATCTGTGCTGTGCCAATGCGCTGCGTGGAGTGGAGCCAGTCCCGCAGCTGGGCTCTCGATGGGGTGTCCAACAACCTGACAAAAGATCGCTGTCTCTTTCAGCTCCAACTCTGTGGCCCGGACGGCCAAGAGCTGTTCCTCAGAGAGGATGATGCACAAGGTGTTTGACTGGGGGGCACTCGTAGAATGCGCCGGTGTCTGACCAGAGGTTTCCATTGCGTGTCCCACCTGAGGACCTACCACTCACGTTGCTGCGCTGTCGGAGAAGGGGGGGAGTATGTTGCTGCAGAGGAAGGGAGCAATTGGAGGGGAGGCGAAACGATGGCAAGGAGGAGGGGGGGGAGTGGGAGAAGCTTGTTTACACGGTGGGGGAAGTGTTGGACCTGTTGTAATCCAGCTCGTATCGAGGCCCGGGGGGGGGGTGCGGAGGGGCGGTAAAATAGATCCTCAGGCGAAAGGGCCAAATGGGGCTGCAAGGCGAGGGAGGCGGGGGCACTGTGGGGGGGGGGGGGGGGGTCAATTATAGGCGTGGGGCAGCATAGGGGTTTCCTAGCGGCCACCAGGGTGCCGCGGGGGGGGGGGGGGGGTGGGAGCAAAAGGAGAAGGAGCTGACGGGAAGGGGGGCGCAGTGCGTCAGGAGGGTGAGCAAGTGCTGCGCGAGAGGAGGGAGGAGGAAAGGCGCGATGGCAGGCAAGAGGGGGGAGGCATGATGGCGGGCAGGAGGGGGGGAAGGCGTGATGGCGTGCCAAGAGGGAGGGGGGAGGCACGATGGCGGGTAGCAATGCGACGGCAGGGAGCTTCGTAGCTCTCCAAGAGTTTTCAGGTTTTGGGGCTGTTTAAGAGGCTAATCAGCATGTAATGCATTTTTAAGCTCAACATCAGGACAAAGTCAAAATTAGGTTGCTTCTTTATATGAGATTAAAGAAGAGTGAATACAACAAGCTAGCATCGATAGGCAATCTTCTTCTTAGGACAACCTTTAGAACAATAAGCTAATGTCACTAGACACATCTCTCTTAGAAGAGCCCTTTAACCAGAACCAGTGTCTAGATTTCCAAGGATGAACAAAAAGAAAAAATGAGCTAGAGTTTCGTGATGTTTATTTACTCCCTCCTTTTAAAATTAACAATTTTGGTCAAGTATGATGTAAAAGTAAGGTTAGTAGGGATTTTGACCTACACATACTAGGAAATTCTATAAATTAGTGTGTTTGTAAATCTATTATGGTGCAACCCACTCTTCACAACGTGTCCCCGCTAGTTAGCCAAAAATCAATGTTTAATGAAAGAATTGATGCTACCTTTAACATGTTTCCTTGCGGCTATGGAAAATTTCCATAGCTGGAAAATTATTTATACACAAAAGTTGCAATATTAAAATACTTACCACTTGCATGTAACAAATTTGTTATATGAGTGTATCACTTAACTCAAGCTCTTCCATAGATGGGCCATGCGCAAGACTTGAGTGATAAAAAGTACATCTCAATAGAAGATTAATAACAACAAAAGGCACACATGCATATGATCGATGCTTGACGATGACTCCACAAGGATTGTTTTGACAATAGAGTCACACATGCATATGGTCGATGCTTGATGATGACTCCACAAGGATTACAACATGGTTGGCATAGCTAGCTCTTCAAGAATACATTCATACCTTACACATAAGCAGATTGATAGCACACATTATTTCTTGAGCTACTAGTAAGCTATCATAGTTCACAAATGAGTAGACTTGCATGCACTAGTTAGTTGTCACGTGACACATTTGTCACTATGAGTTCCCACACAAAACTTTGCTAGTACACATCATTTGCACATCATAGTGCAAAATGCATACATTCTAATATGTTGCGATGTACATTGTGTCATTACATAGTTAGGGGTAAGGTTTATGACTAATTGATATACAATATGTATGGAAAGCTCGAATCCATGCATACAAAATGTTGACAAAATAGCCTTTAATTGCGGGCAAAAAATTAGGACTTTGCAACATAGTCATTCTATATCATCAAGAGATTATTTTAAAATAGATATTGTCTAATGATCAAACTTATCACTTGGTAAGCACTAAGAGAAATTTAGTAATTTGGATGTAGTAGTTTTTAAATAAAATGAAACCATACAACAGAGTACATAGTGTCCAAAGTAGAAAAAACTTAATAGATATGTACATACTTGGGAACATGAAGCATTTTTTTGTTACATGCTTATTAAGGCTAAAGTTTTGTGAGGATATCTATTGATGGATCTGAAGTGGGAAAATGCGTTACTTTTTGTTTTCAGTTGTTAGCTTGGTCCAAGACTAGCTTGAGAGATACTACTTAGTCAGTTGCTTTTATGCTTTGGGAAAAGGTTTCTATGCATTGTGGCATTTCTTGGATTTCATGGAATCATGTTTGCACACAAAAAAGAATGGGGGGTGGGGCAATCTTGGATGTGAAAACTCACATCGTGGCACTCATATGGCCATTGTTTCAAGCTACCTGCTTTGTTAGCAGCCTTGGGTTTCCATCACATGCTTTTATCTTGAAGATAGGGGCATTGTGGATGGGAATATCAAAATACAGGGTTCTTGGTGGGATGTTCTCAATATTGAAGAACTTGTTACTCTTAAATTTCTATATTGTCGACCCACTTTATCTACTCATGGAATGTAGTGCTTCAAAAATTTGGTTGGCATCCAAGCGATGATTATTTGCATGTTTATTAAGGTTAAAGCTTTGTGAGGTCATCTATTGATGTGTCTTAAGGGGAAAAATGCATTACCCTTTGTTTGCCGTTGTTACCTTGGTCCAAGACTAGCTTAAGGGATATTACTTAGTTAGTTGCTTTTATGCTTTAGAAAAAGGATTCTATGCATCATGTAATTTCTTGGATTTCATGGAATCACATTTGCACACTAAAAAGAATGGGGGGTGGGGCAATCTTGGATGTGGAAACTCACATCGTGGCACTTAGATGGCCATTGTTTCAAGCTAGGTGCTTTGTCAACAGCCTTAGATTTCCATCGTGTGCGTTTATCTTGAAGTTAGGGGTATTGTGTATGGGAATATCAAAATACAATGTTCTTGGTGGAATGTTCTCAATATTGAACTTGTTACTCTTAAATCTTCTATATTGTTGACCCACTTGGTCCACTCATGCAAAGTAGTGCTTCAAAAATCTGGTTGGCATCCAAGTGATGATTGTTTACAAGCCAACTCTATGTAGCCTGTAGGTTGAATGGTTGGCGGTCTCCAAATTGTGCCTTGGGAAGGGAAGCAACTTGCTAGACTCAGGTCGAATTGAACGGTGCACCTTGGATTGATTTGTATTGCTGATGCAACTTTGCCTATATGGCAAGTCTTGATGTTTTTTTGGTTAGTCCCACGGATGTGTCATGTTTCCAGAGGATACCGTGACCTATGGAACACTATTTCAACATCCTTGCGTGATTGGTGGCCCTTCCTTGGAGTGCTTGTAGATAGTCCTTGGCAGGGTTGGAGACTTAAGGATGGCTGGGTTTTGAGTGTGCCTTGTTTAATTAGATTTATCATTTTCTTATTAAGGATCAAGATTGGCTAGCAGGTAAGGGCAATTCTAGTTAGAGTCTCAACAACAGTATGATATGGTGGAAATGAATGGTAATGGAGGGTTGGATCAACAAGACCCCCTTCAAATGCAAAGTTTTTATTTGGTGAATGTTGGTGGGTGACCTCCCTCTTGCTTTTGGGCTTTCTAGAAGCAACATCTCTAATGGTTCGTGCTTCTTTTGCACAAGTGTGGAGACACGTCGCCATTGCTTGATCTCTTGCTTGGTGGTGAGAAAGATTTAGTTCCTTTTGTTGAGATTTGCCACAGTGTGGTGGGGATTATTTTGCATCCCCGTGATTGGATATTTGGCAAGCCTAAAATTTCATATGTTGTGCAACTGCATATGAAAATTATGTTTCACTTTCTATGGTTTTCAGGTTGTTGGCCCATTGCATATGAAAATTGTATTTCACTTTTTGTGCTTTTGGGGTTTTTGGCATAATTGGACTACCTAGAATGCCTTCATTTTTAATTTCCATTTTGGTGTGCAAAGTCATATTGCTCATTCGAGAGTTCTTTTTCACTATTGCTTGATATTCTGTAGTATGCAAGTGTTTTTCATCCGGATGATTTGGTCTCATGGCATACAACAATTTCTTCAATTCCTTCACCGTTTGTTTAGTCCATTTGTGACTCTTGTACTTTTCTAGTAATTAATATAATTACAAAGAGAGAGAGAGAGAGAGAGAGAGAGAGAGAGAGAGAGAGAGAGAGAGAGAGAGAGAGTGAGAGTGTGTGAAATGATATATTAACTTCTACGAAAGGCCAAAATGACCTATGAGACCATGAGCTACAATTATCTGGGCAAAATATATATGTAGCACAAAGCAAAATAAGAAAGGAAACTAACTATAGCTATGTGTAAAACTTTGAGCTCTATCTAGTAACAATGAGCTCCAAATGGTACAGTCTCATGTGGGTATGGAGGACCTAGCTCTAGCCCGAGCAAGAATCCCCTGTATCCGCCTATGAAGGTGTCGTCGGTGTCTGTGCCGAGGCCTAGGACGTCTCGATCGGCTAAGCTGAGTGGCTTGATCAATCAGTACTCCTTGTTTGTGTGTAGATTGTAGCGGTGAGAGAGGCTCTTGTGTGGACTGTGGCTGTAACTGTATTGAAGTCTTCTGAGTCTCCTTTGCAAAGAAGTCTGTGAGCTGCATCTATGAAGGGCCTCGATGTCCTAGGGCAGTTGTACTCCTGAGGTGCATATCACGAAGCCGTTGTATCTCAAGAGAAAGAGGCCAAGGCATAGCTGATCGGTAAAATCCATGACTCTGGATAGTGGTCCAAATCCGTCTCTAAAGAGACAGTGGAAACGGCCACGGACCTCATAATACGCTGGGCAGCGGCATAATGCTCCTCTGTCTTTGGCTCTAATTGGCATATCTAGCATATGTGCTCCTCTGGTGGGATGGATCTATATCTGCTAGTCTCAATCTCTAGCTGATGTGAGGAGGTGCGCAACTGGCGAATAGTACATCTGATCCCATGGGAAAGGTGGGTGTCCATGTATCTTGGGCGAACAATAAATCCATCATCTGTAGTATGAAGGAAATGCATACGGTAGAAAGCCATCTTTGTCCCTAGTTCCTGCCTTGGCATCAACCATGTCCGCTTGATATCCAATTGGGTAAGATCCATCCTGATGATCTTGCGGATCTCCAACCTGCTCAGGTCAAGAGATGGTGCATCAAGGAAGTACTGGAAGGGGGGTAACTTGTCCATGCTAAAGCCATGAGCTCAAACCAGGCCGACATCTGTGCATACCAACATGAAGTATCACCCTCTCTGGCAAGCTGCCTAGAGGACTCAAGGACCAACCGTGCATATCTGTGTCTGGGTAAGTCCCATAGGCTATGTATGTATGCGACTGATCGGGTGAGGGCCTCTACCACAATCGGTGTAGCTGCTAGCTCGGCTTTGATGATCTTATGTGCCCGTGAGGCCTTACATATGATCATCCAGGATATCATGGACACTAGGGGTTTCTCCATCGACCTCCATCCATCATAAGTGCACCCTCATCTGCTACGGTGGTCAAGACTAGGGCCCCATATTTGTACTCCATAAAGTAGTGTGGATGTGACCAGTGTATATAAGAGCCATAGCTTGGTACGGGGTTCTTGGAATTGCACCTGTGAGCACATTCTCTCCAAACCGCCTAGTGTTGTGTATCCTCGAGTCAGTCTAGTGTTTGCTGCCTCTCGCATAGAAGAGGTGGGCCCTGTGAATAAGATTCCTAGGTATGTATAAGAATCCACATACTCCAACTCCTTAGATCCATATGTGAATTTAGGTGCTGATCTCTTGACCCACTATGGTGTAGTATTAAATACCATCACCTTGGTTTTACCAAGGTTCACTGAAAGCCCACTGTCCAAAGTATAGGAGTGTAGTGCATCCAAGTGTCTCTGTAGACCCTCTGGAGAGAGAGAGAGAGATTATTGGTGGAAAATGATAGTGATGAAAGGATGGTTGAATAAGACACCGTTCAAATGCAAGGTCTTTCTTTGGAGAGTGATCATTGGTGGGCTTCCCCTTGCTTCCGCCCTTTCTAAGCGGAGAATCTCAAGTGGTCTTATATGCAAGGTCTTTCTTTGGAGAGTGATCATTCGTAGGCTTCCCCTTGCTTTGGCCCTTTCTAAGCGGAGAATCTCAAGTGGCAACTGCTTTTTTTGTACAACCAGCATGGAATCTTTGCATCATATACTTTTTTTTTGCAAGTAAAATGTGACTGATTATATTACTCAAAAAAACTGATTATAACGGAGTGCTTATGCTCAGTAGACTAGCTGGAGCTAAAACAAAGTCACAATTACATCATGTATACAAGCCTCTCAAGGCAGTCTGGGGGGGATAGGGGCAAGAAGCCACGGACGGGGGGTGTATTGCCATCTGGGGCTGCCTGTCTGCATCACGAAGCGATGTGGCATGCTCCTCTCCACATGAGTTGTGCCTCCTCACATGACCAAAGGCAGTGCTTTGGGGTTTCCAGAGCCTGTTGTGTGCAATGCTTACAACCTCCCTCCTGCATATGGGCAAGTCAACTTCGCACTACCAAGCCTCCATGTGCCACCAGCCATAAAAAATACGATACCCTTCTTGGCCTCCAGCTATCCCATAGGCAGCGCCAGAAAGTTCGTCGGAAAGGCTCCGTGATGCTGTGCTCTGCCCAGTGCCTGCTACGTGATGGTGCCCAACCCATATCCTCCTGCATCAATACGTGTCTACCAATCCTGGCAGTGTACTCTAAGAACCTCGGTGGCTTCTTGGTGACCGCAGTGGCCGGCCATAGCCACTCTCTTGGATCCCACTCCAGCTTATCAAGTGGGTTGCTCTCCTAGATCCAAAGGTGCCACTCCCTAAGCTCCCTCCAAAAAACATAGGGGTCCAGTTGCCATGTCTTCCCCTGAAGGCCCACCACCCAAATCCTCCTCCATGAAAGGGTAGCTATCCCCTTATCCTGTTGCTCTCTGTTAAGGGCTAGATGCCCCCCCTCTTGAACAGTGAAGAAAATCCCCTGCGAGGCGCCACCCACCCTACCTGCCATCTGTAGGGGGATGCCTGTTGCTGAAAACCTAGCGGCCCGTACCTCTCAGGGCTCAATTGGCTCTCATATCGGGGGAGCAAGCCACTCTAGCAGTATCAATGCATCTATCTCCCTTCTCCTCAACTCTAGTCCTCTCTAGTAGCTTGATACACGCTGCAGCACCTCCTCGCTCGCTATCGTGTATACCTCCCTCCAAGTCCTGATGATACAAGCCGGACCGGCCTCCCAACCAGCCCACTGGATGTGGGGGTGCTCATCGCCAATCTGTACCCCTTCCCGATCTTTGACCTGGGGGTTCCAGATCACCGGCTGACGATCTATCTCCTCCTGGCAGCCTGAGGGGGCTCTGGATTAGGGCCTTACGGAGGCCCTGCCACACGTGGAGTAAGCTGCGTAGAAAAGGTGATCTAGGGGGGGTGATCTAGGCTCACGTGAAGATCCATCTCAGAGATGGCCTCCACTCCCCGCCAAGTCTCAGTCTACAATCTTGAAGACCCTCTTGCAATAAGACTTTCTAGGTTTGCCCGCCTGGTGTGAGGCCGCGAACAACTAGCTTGCCCAAGAGGGCCATACTCTGATACTCTGGGTCTATGATCCTAAGCCCTCCCTTTGACCGATGCCATATGATGGTCGCCCACGCCACCTTGGCCTTGGAGTCCCTGGAGCCATCTGACCCTGACCAAAGGAAATTTTGCACTAGGCGGCAAAGCTGCACTATGCAGGATAAGGAGAAGCACCAACACAAGGCGATGTACTAGGCCTTCGCTAGGAGAACTTGGTTGACCACTAGGGCTCGGCCGGCTAGTGAGAGGCGAGCGGTGCTCCAGTAGGTTAGCTTCCTCCGAATAGAATCAAGGACAGGGAGAAAGTGCTGAGGAGGAGTGATGTTGAGTCCCACTTGGAACCCTAGGTACCGGACGGTTTGCCCTCTGCTCACCCATCTAAATCCTAGGTGGACGCCCCAGTCTGTGCTAGAATCCGGATCTGTGAGGAAACCAACCGCCTTTCGCCAGTTGATTTTCGCTCCGACTGCAGAAGAGAAGACGTAAAGAGCCAGCCTCGCTCTCTCCAGCATCAACTCATTGTCCTCAATGTAGAGTGTTGTGTCATATGCATACTCTGAGGCTAACAACTCAGATTCCTCTCTCACTAGAAGTTGGAGGCCGCGTAATCTGCTGACACGTGACCTGAGGAAGTGAGACATCGCCTCTGCAAAGAGTAGAAACAGGTATGGGGCCAGGGGGCAGCCCTGTTGGGCCAATCTCTCCAGCCGAAACTCCTCCCCTCGCCTTCCACCCATGAGAACCTTGCTGGTGGCCGATCTATAAAGTGCAGAGACCCCGCGAATCCAAACATGGGGGAAACCCAACCTCACCATGGTGCCCTCTAGGAAATCCCTATCATAAGCTTTCTCGAAATCTGAGAGTAGTATGGCCAGTCTTTGCCCACTGTGCTGAGCCCACTCTGTCGCCTCAATGAAGGTGAAAACATTATCTAGGATGCTCCTATCCTAGACAAAGCGTGTCTGTGTATCATGGATGATGTCTGGAAGCATGGGGCGTAGTCGTCTACCAATCATCTTTGCCAGTGTCTTATAGGCCACAGACAATAAGGTGATCGGTCTCCAGTGGGAAAGCTTCAATTGGTCTCCCCCTTTGGGGAGAAGATTGATAAGGCGTGCCGAAAGACTCCTTGGCATTTGTCCTGAAGTGAAAATTTCTTTGAAGGCCATCAATAGGGGGTCCTTCACCACTTCCCAGTAGGTAGTGAAGAAGGCCTTAGAGAGGCCATCTTCTCCCGGGCATTTCTGCCCATCCTGTGTATGGAAAGCCTCCTCTAGTTCCTTCTTTGTGAAGGGGGCTAGGAGGGAGCGTCCCATCTCCTGTGTGACGAGGGACGGGATGTGATCCCAGACTTATTGTCTACATCGCTGTCCTCTAGTTGAGGCTGTCTCCTGTTGGAAAAGGCGCCTGTAGTAGTCGATGGCAATCTCCATCACCACGTCTAGGCTAGAACGAGTCCTCCCATACTGATCGCGGGGGTTGCGTATCTGCTCTCCTGCGGTGCGAGGCTAGTGCACTTGGAAGAACTCCCTGCACATCGTGTCCCCCTTCCGCGCCTAGAAGGCTGTTGAGGTGCAGAAAGAGAACTTCGAACGCCTATCCTCTAGGCTAGCAATGGCTGCTCGCGCGCACACCTCCTGTGCGTGGAGGGTGGGATCCCTTGATGTCTCCTGTAATAATCTTTGCGTGGCTACGAGGTCTCGCCGGAGTGCTTTCTTCTCCTTAGCTTTGCTGCCTAGCCTGTATGGTTGCCGCTTGGCAGATTCTGCTCGACTCAGCTAGGACCTATGCAACCTCCTCTGCGATCTTTCTCCTTTTGCCCCACTCCTTGGTCCAAATCTGCTCTATCTGTCTCGTCACCTCCTCCCTCCTACAGATCGAGTCAGGGATGCGATAGGATCGTGTGTCTAGGGCAGACGCTGGGGGATCAAGTATCAGGAGAACCGGTGGGCAATGATTGGACAACGTGGTGCCTGCCAACTGCTCAGTTTGGCCTCCACGAGAGCCTCCCCACGCTCCCACATAAAACCTATCGGACTGTTCCAACAGGACTCCGCCTAGCCGCCTGTATCCCCAAGAGAAGTCCAGCGACCTCTTCTTCCTGTGAAAGGCAGGGTCTCTCCAGGCATCGCGTGCTCCGACTGCTAGTAGAAAGGCCTCCCATGCCTCCTGCTTCTCCCCCGCCATGCCTTGGTAGTTTCTGCCTTTGCCCTACTGGTTCTCCAAAGCCTCGAGGTTGTTGAAGTTTCCTCCAATGATCCAGGAGTCTACCTTTGGGAGTCTATCCGCAATCTCCACCCAGAACCTGCTGCGTGTCTTAATCTCTGTAGGGGCATAGACATTGAGGACTCCAAGGCATGAGTCCCCAATGTCCAATCTGATCCAGAGAACCCTCCCTGCCACCATCGTCCCGTGGTCTCGTACACAAGTGGCGAGACTCGGGCCAATAGAGATGCATACACCTCCACTCCTGCTGTGGGCACCTATGGCGTGCTCGCAATAAGTGTGCCAGCTGCCCAGGAGTACCTTCCCAACCCGTTGGGCCTGGGTGGGAGTGAGCTTATGCTTCTGTAGGAGTAAGATGTGGATCCGTCCGGCAAGGATAGGCTGCAGCTCCTACCAAACAATCAACTTCCTGGAACCACGTGCCCCACTGTAGTGGAGACTATTCACATTTCAGAATGCAAGGTGTAATGTGACATTAAAAGTGATATTTAATGTCACATTAAGGTCATAAGTGTGGAATGTGACATTAAAAGGAATATTTAATGTCACATTAAGGTAAATTTAGGGGAACATGCACGAGAATGACCGTCCGGGCTCTTGGGCGCCCGAACGGGGTTAAGGGGAGCCTAGAGAGTAAGGGAGTCCAAGAATAGTAGGACTCCAGGAAGTTGACGGCTGGCAAAGAGATTAGCTTTGGGGGCCAGCACTTATCTAGGCGTGGTTGGGAGGTGAAGAACACTCGTGCTTCCATCATTTTCAAGAAATCGGTCTTCGTCATCTATCATTGGTATCATTTCAAGAAATCGGTCTCCGTCATCTATTAAAAGGAAAGAACAAGGGCAAGGGAAAAGAAAAACAAATTCATGTAGTGCAAACCTTAGAATTAAAGGGCCATGAAAAGTATAAATCTTTAGAGGTCTTGCACATGGATGTACAACATAAGTGTTGTATGTCAACTTCTTTGTGGCAGCCTACTTTTGGGCCACATGATTTACTTAGAGTACATGGATTGATAGTTGGAAAACGGGTTAGAGTCATGATTGATGACTCTGCCACACATAATTTTATAAATTATGCACTTGTCAAAAAATTGAAACTTCCCCAACATAACAGTGAGTATCAATATGTTGTTCGTATGATGCAAGGCCAAGACAATAAAATATGGGATACAATGGTATCCAATTTGGAAATCGAGATTCAAGGATATAAAGATAAGCTTGATTTCCAAATAATGAACATGGAAAGAGTTGATATTGCTCTAGGGAGGGAGTGGCTATGGGGATTGGAACCATCCTTAAAACGTAGCTATCACCATAATACACTGGAATTTGAAAGGGATGGTAAGACTTTTGTCATTCAAGGTGAACATGAAGTATCTGATAATCCTTTGCTGTGTTCTACTGAAGTTCAGAAGCTGATAAAGAAGGAAGTTTGTGAGGTATATATGCTATGGTCTCTTCCTGTACAGAATACTTTTACTTTCTGTAATATAAAGCAACAATTTTCTTATGTTTGCGAATTGAATGTTAATAATGAATTGAACAATTTGTTAGATGATTTTAAAGATGTGTTTCCTTCTGATTTACCAAGTGGCCTTCCACCAGATAGGGGTGAAATAAATCACCCAATTGATATAAATAAGGATACACACCCAATTTCAAAACCACCGTATAGGTTAAGTGAAACACAGCATCAAGAAGAGAGACAAATTAAGGATTACCTGGATAAAGGATTTATTCAACCTAGTAATTCACCTTGGGCTTCACCAATTTTATTGGTAAAGAAAAAAGATGGTTCTATGTGACTTTGTGTTGACTATAGAGCACTTAATAAAATAACGGTGAAGAATAAATTTCCTATGCCCAGAATGGAAGATCTTTTTGATCAATTGCAAGGGGCAAAATTCTTCACAAAGATAGACTTAAGATCAGGTTATCACCAAATAAGAATTAAGGCACAAGATATTTCCAAGACGGCATTTCGCACTAGATACGGGCATTATGATTTTTTGGTGATGCCTTTTGGCCTCACTAATGCACCAGCTACCTTTATGAAGCTGATGAATAGTGTTTTACGGCCCTATCTAGGACATTTTGTAGTAGTCTTCTTGGATGATATCTTGATCTTTAGTAAATCAAGAGAAGAATATTTGGAACACTTACAATTAGTATTCCAACTGTTAAGAACACATTCCCTTTATGCGAAGAAAACTAAATGTGAATTCTTTGCATAAGAGGTCAAATATTTAGGGCATATAATCTCGAAAGAGGGAATCAACATGGATCCAGAAAAAGCAAAGGCAATTATTGAATGGCCACCTCCACGGAACCTGGAAGAGCTGCAGATCTTCCTAGGTTTATCTGGATTTTATCGTAGATTCATTCGAGATTATGCCAAAATAGCTGTTCCAATGACAGACCAACTTAAAGGAAAAGGGAAAAGTTTTAATTGGGGAACAGACCAAAATGAAAGTTTTCAAAAACTTAAGGTAGCTATTGCTACAGCTCCAGTATTATTAATAGTGGATCCCAATAAACCATTTGTGGTTGAAGCTGATGCCAGTGATAAGGCAATAGGCGCGGTCTTATTACAAGAAGGTTGACCAGTTGCTTTTGAAAGCAAGAAATTAGATCGTGCAAAACAGAATTATTCTGTTTATGAGAGGGAGCTGTATGCAATAGTACATGCAATGAAGAAATGGAGGCACTATTTGTATGGTGCCAAACTTTTGATTTTATCGGATCATGAAAGCATTAAGTGGCTTAATGATCAACCAGATTTACATGGGCGTAAAGCCAGATGGGCCGAACTCCTCCAAGAGTTCGACTATGAGATAAGATATAGAAAAGGAAAGTATAATATAGTAGTTGATGCACTCAGCAGAATGCCCATCATTAATGAATTGAGTTTTACTTAGTTCACTTCCAACTTGCTTGAATCTTTAAAAGGGAAATGCCAGGTTGATCCGGCATATTCTAACATATGGGAAGCAATAAAAAATGGGGATCCAAATGAAAGTGCTTCTACTGAGGAAGGAATATCTGAGGATGTTCAACTAGGAAATGGAGCATTAGGGGTTGCTCAAACTGGATTCAAGTGGAAGAATTTTACCATTGATAATGGTTATTTACTCTACAAGGGTAGGGTATGTGTCCCGAAAGATATAGAAATAAGGCGCCTGATACTCTTTGAGTGTCATGATACCCCTAGTGCAGGACATCCAGGAGTTAATAAGACTTATAGTCTTATTAAAAGGCAGTTCTATTGGCCTGGAATGAATAAGGACGTCCTTGACTATGTGGTCAAATGTAATAAATGCCAGGTTAATAAAGCTGAAAAATTAAAAATGGGAGGACTTCTCAATCCATTAGAAATTCCTTCGGGAAAATGGGAGAGTATCTCCATGGACTTTATTGTTGCTCTACCTAGAACACAGAGGGGGCACGACTCTGTGTGGGTAATTGTGGATAGGTTAACCAAAATGGCTAGGTTTATTCCAACTTCAACTGATGTTAAAACACCAGAATTGGCTAGATTGTTCGTAGAGAACATATACCGATTGTATGGCCTTCCGGCAAATATAGTTTCTGATCGTGATAGAAAATTTGATAGCCATTTTTGGCGTGCGGTATTTAGGAAATTGGATACTAAACTTAGCATGAGTACGGCGGATCACCCGCAAACAGATGGGCAAACTGAAAGGGTTAACCAAATTCTTGAAGATATGCTTAGGGCATATGTAAGCAAAAGGCAAACTAATTGGGAAGAGTATTTACCGATAGCAGAGTTTGCATATAACAGTGCCAAACACTCTTCCACTGGATATAGTCCATTTATGTTGATGTATGGATTTCAGCCCAGAGCTCCTTTTGCAGTAGGATTGCATAAGGAAAAGGTTCAGACAGCTAAAGACTTTTTGGAGGATATGAATAGTATGTTAAAATTTGCTCAAGAAAATATTAAAAAAGTCGAGCTAGAGCATATGCAGATCCTCACCGTAGAGACATCTCCTTTGAAGAAGGAGAATTGGTCTATCTTAAGGTGCCTGAACAAACTAAAACTATGAAAAAGGGACATTGTCCAAAGCTTTCACCAAGGTATTGTGGTCCTTTCATAATACTAAAAAGGGTGGGAGAATTGGCTTACAAGCTCCAACTACCTATTGGTAGTAAAATACATCCAGTTTTTCATGTAAGCAAACTAAGGAAGAAGCTGGGTGATTTGGATAATCTAATTTTAAATGATGATATTGAGGAGTTATTCTATGACCAATCTAATCCACATGAACTAGAAAAAATATTAAATGTTCGTAATAGACGAACGAGGAATACTATTTATCAAGAATGTTTGGTTAAGTGGAAAGATTGTTCAGAAGAAAGCTCAACATGGGAGCGAGTAAGTACTTTAAAGAAAAGGTTTCCCGATTTACAGTTAGACCTTCCAAATATCGTTTTCGAGGACGAAAACGATTCTTAAGGGGAAGGAAACGTGACATTAATGTGACATTAAAAGTGATATTTAATGTCACATTAAGGTCATAAGTGTGGAATGTGACATTAAAAGGAATATTTAATGTCACATTAAGGTAAATTTAGGGGAACATGCACGAGAATGACCGTCCGGGCTCTTGGGCGCCCGAACGGGGTTAAGGGGAGCCTAGAGAGTAAGGGAGTCCAGGAATAGTAGGACTCCAGGAAGTTGACGGCTGGCAAAGAGATTAGCTTTGGGGGCCAGCACTTATCTAGGCGTGGCTGGGAGGTGAAGAACACTCGTGCTTCCATCATTTTCAAGAAATCGGTCTCCGTCATCTATCATGTAAGCTCATGGGGAAACTTGTGACTGACTGAACAGGCATCTGTTTGGTGTGGAGGCTATTGATGAGGAGGAAAAACTATGGGGCATGCAAGTATGCTTTGCCACCGGTCTAGACGGCGAACTCCAGTTCCCCATGGGTGTCCTCGGTCGGACCATAGGGGTAATAGATGCTCTAGGTGTGGTACTATCAATGCATCTATCAACCATGTTGAGAGTCGTGACTCTGTACATTGGTAGAAATGGGCCGCCTGTGCCAGGGGCCACTTGATCACATCCTGCGGAGCTCTCCACTGTGGAGGGGTTTGAAAGATAATGCTCAAGTGTGGGACCTCGACACCAGCCCACCAGTTAATGTTCATCATGCAACCAGGCCACTGCTGTGTAAACAGTGTTAGTCCTTCCTCTCCCATCCACTGGGAGGTGTGGTCCGCCACGTGACTCTTCAACTCCTCTATCTGTGTCGTCGTCCACTCCTCTGAGTGAGAGGAGTGAAGGAAAAAAGCGTAGTTTGGTCCATTTGGTGGTGCTAGTAGATGGACCTTGGCCCTCCTTGACTTGCGAACCACGAAGATCCCCACCTCTAGAGGTAGTGGGAACTCTCCGCGCTTCGCAACTCACAGGTAGGACCATGGGCCACTACAGAATAACTCCTGTGGCAACAACTGTGCTTGTCTCGGGAAAGTGTGACGGGCGGCAGGGGCGGATGAGTTGGTGGCTGTGTGGGAGGGGGAAGACTGCTGGCACGAGGAGGATATAGGTGTGTGTGGCTCATCGCCTCTTGTGGGAGGAGGGGGGGTGGATCAAGGGGGGATCACTTGTACCAGATAAGGATTAGGGTGTTGGGAATAAAGGTCTCGTGCCTTTTAAATGTGCTCGGGTGTGAACACACCCTTAGCACTTGTACTTACACATATATATCTATCTAAAAACCTAAAGGTACGTACTCGTCATTGTACCTGAAAACGTGCTCACTCTCTACTCTGCTCTCTCTCACTCTCTCTGGCTCTCATTGCGCGTAGGACAGTCTGTTTCGATCGTAGTGCCTAATCGGTCCCTACAAACTGGTATTAGAGCGCATACGTGGGCGATAGGACTGACGGGGGCGTGTAGCAGTGACGGACGGTTGGAAGGCGTGCGACAGGTCGTGGATAGGTGATAGTTACTCCAGGCGATAATTCCAGTGTGCATCTGAGTTGCAGGCAGGCTTGTGAGTAGAGGAGATAGTCGATTGGTGCAGAAGAGTGACGGGCAGTAGCAGTCGACTGGTGCATAAGCGCAGCGGGACAACAGTCAGTGGGATTGGTTCAGCGGATAGTAGTCAGCGGGGTGTTGACCAGTGGGTGCTGACGATGCGCGTTGGCAGGCGTGCGACAGATGGAACCATCAGCAGGGCTCACGACGACTCCTGGCGTGTAAACGGACCCGTCATAATTTCTGACAAAATCAAAATTTTTTTGAGATTCCTTGTGCCCACTGACGAGTGTTCATGCGTGGAGGCACAACTTCCGAATTTCGTGCAATTGTGGCCCAGAATTTGGGGCTTTTCCCGAATTTGGGGATCTCAACACAGAATTGGACAATTTGACTGAGAAATTTCAAAGTCGGTGTACATTTGCCCGGGAATTTTGGGACTTTTCACATTTTAGTGAAATTCTTTCAATTTCACTGAAATTAGTGCACGTAGGACTTGGAGAATTTGGGGATTTGTCGAGATTCGGTGCGAGCAAGTTGCAAAAGTGATATCTGTCTTAGAAATTGCAAGAATTTGTGACATTTTGTCCTTGACATTTGGGGATTTTAATGTACATGCGCAAATTGGACTGAAAATAACCCAATTTCTCGACATTGAGGCACATTGGACCCCGTGCAATTTGGGGCTTTTGCAGTTTGGGCAAAATCTGTGTGGGCATTTTATGTACATGTAGGTTGAATTCCGTGTGATTTGGACATCAACACTTTGTAAAATTTGGGGGTTTTATTGAAATTACTCTATTTTGGCAAAACTGGCTTGTCCTATGCATGACGGAGGAAATGTACATGTATGTTTGATGCTTTGAGCACAAAATTTCGGGGCTTTTGACTGTTAGTGTCAAATCTTATGCCCGTGGGTACATACACAACAGAAATTGCAGCTGAAATTTTGGGATTTCTCATGTAATGTGATGCACATGCCCTTGGAACAGCTGTAATCAGTTGGATAATGCTGTAGCACATGGTTTGGTGCTCCTGAAAATTTAATTACAGATCTGAAATCTGTGCTTCTGCGTGGTCATTTATTGCTGATTGGTACTTGTTTGTACCTTGGTCACTTGGGTGACAATTTGGGCCTGCATTTGCTGGTTTTTTTGTCACATTTGGGCTGAAAATCATGGCTGGCAGCAATGACAGCAGTAATCTGATGCACATAAAGAAGCTTGAAGGCACACATAATTTTGCAGTTTGGCAAAAATAGTGCTACAATATCCTGTTACAAAAGAAGCAGGAAAAGCTGATCAAAACCAAAAGGGCAAAGCTTGCGGACATGGATCAGGATGATTGGGATGAGTTGAATGAGCTTGCACCCTCAACCATAGAGCTATTGATTTCTGATGCCTTGCTCTTCAACATTGAAGGTTTGGATTTTGCATATGCTATACGGACTAGACTGGAAGAACTGTATGCCCAGAAGAGTGTTGCAAGCAAAGTGTATTGGCTGAAAAAGCTTATGGATTTGCGTATGAAAGAAGGTACAGCAATGTCTACTCACTTGAGTGAGTTTAACTCCATTTTCAGCCAGCTGGTTGCCTTGAAGTCCATGATTGATGAGGAATTTAAGGATACTTTCTTGCTTTGCACTCTACCAGAGAGTTGGGATACATTTAGGACTGCTATGAGCAATTCTAATGTAATCCTTTTGTATGCTGATGTAGAGAGTGCTCTACTTATGGAAGAGATGAATCCGTAGAACAATGTATCCAGTAAGTCTTCCAGTGCTTTGCGTACTAGGGGTAGATCACAACAAAAGGGCAAATATGATGGCAAGGGATGCTGTAAATTACGTGGCAAAGATATGGAATGCCATCATTGTGGCAAGAAGGGTCACTTTAAACGTGACTGCTACAAATGGAAGAAAGAGAAAGGAAAAGGCAAGAAGACAGATGATAGCAAGGAAGAGAAGGACAGTCAGCCTAAGAAGAGCACTGTAAAAATTGAAGAGGTGAATGTAGTCACTCATGACAGTGACAGTGGGAGTGACATACTCTTTGTCTCTTCACACTTTGGTGCACATGCTTTACTTGTAGATACAGATGATGGCTTGCATACCTAGATTCTTGATTCAGGTGCTTTCTTTCATGTCACCCCTCATTGTGAGTGGTTTTCTGCCTATACAGGGGGTCGACATGGTGTTGTCCATCTTGGGGACAACTATGCATGTGAGATTGCTGGTATTGGTAGTGTGTAGTTACAGTTTCAGCATGGCTCTGTCTTTACACTTCAGCATGTACAGCATGTACCTCAGCTCAAGAAGAGCTTGATTAGCACGGGGTAGCTGGATGATGATGGTTTTCATACCACCTTTGGTGATGGAAAATGGAAGATCTGTAAGGGATCTAGGCTTATTGCCAGGGGTTGCAAGAGTGATACTTTGTATCCACTTCATGTATCTAGTGTGCGTGGCCATGTTGTTTACGTGACCGAACAGCCAAGGGTTTCTTTGTGGCATGGCCGGTTGGGACACATGAGTCAAATAGGAATGAAATTGCTTTCTCGTTTGGATTACTTGTCTTGTCTTCGTTATGCTGATTTTGAGCATTGTGGTCATTGTATTTATGGCAAACATGCACAAACGTCTCACAAAAAGTCTCTTTCTTTGAAATCTTCTCCTCTAGAGTTAGTACATTCGGATGTATATCAAATGCCAGGATTATCTTTAGGGGGAAAGAAATATTTTTTCACCTTTGTCGATGATGCTACACGGAAGGTATGGGTTTATCCCATTCGTAGCAAGGATGAAGTACTTGATAAGTTAAGAAAATTCTTGGTATTGGCTGAAAATCAAACAGATAAGACACTTAAGTATCTTTGCTTTGACAATGGTGGGGAATATGTGTCCAAGGCCTTTCAAGCATTTTGTGACAACAAAGGTAAAAGAGGGAGCTAACTGCTCCTCATAATCCGCCCCAAAATGGGGTTGCAGAGCATATGAATCGGACCATACAGGATAAGGTCCATACGATGGTGTCTCATGCTGCATTGCCCTATGGTTTTTGGGCAGAGGTTGTTATAACAGCCGTTCACTTAATTAATCGGTCGCCAAACAGGTCTTTGGGGGGTGGGGGGGGGGGGGCATCTTCATATGCTCATTTGAAAGTGTTTGGCTGTGAGGCTTTTGTGCACATTTGTAAAGAAAAATGTAGCAAACTTGAGCCAAAGTCGTATAAATGCATTTTCCTAGGATATGGTGATGAGGGTGAAAAGGGGGTATAGATTGTGGGCTCCCAAGAAAAGGAAAGTAGTACGCAGGAATGACGTTATCTTCCAGGAAGATCGCATGCATAAACAACCCAAAAAGACTGAGGAGGTCCGTAGGGTTGTATTCTAGGAAGAAATACCTTTTGGATAGCAAAATGTGCCAGCTGTACAGTAGCAAATACCTGCTGTAAATGAATCTGTAAATTCAAGAAATGATGCTGAAAATGATCAGCCAGCTATTGCCTATTAAAATGAGCCATTATATGTGCAGGAACAGCCAAGACAGCAAGCTGCTAATGCTGATTTGCATGTTGAAATGCCAGGACAGCATGCTGAAAATGGAAATTTGGAGAAACAGCCAGCAAACAATGACCATTGGGCTAGGAGATCATCTAGGGTTACTAGACAACCTGATAGGTTTGTTCCTGGTGCAATTAATGTGGCTGAATATGTCATGGTGACAAACTGTGGTGAATTGTCTTGCTTCAAGAAAGCAATGGACAGAGAAGATAGCAAGAAATGGTATAAAGCCATGCTGTTAGAGATGGAATCTCTTGAAAAAAATGAGCGCTTAGTTGTTAAGCAAATAAACCTTGCAAGGTTGATCTTTGCTTCATATACTTATTTCCTTTCCTTTGGCTAAGAAAATTTGGACTGTTCTAACAAACATTCGGCAAAGCGGTTGTTCGTCTATTGCTGCACCCTTTGATAAAGTTTTTCCGAGGGCCAAATATCCCACCCCCGTGCAGCTACATATGAATCTCTTGTTCCATATTTTCAAATTTGGGGGCTGTTGGCATAATTGGATCACCTAGAATGCTTTTATCTTGGGCATCTGGGGACGCATAACCAAACTCAAGGGTCTTCTACACTAGCAATTAGATCTTGTGCTACATGCTGATCTTCTCCCAAGGGAGGATTTAGCTTGTTGGCATATGGCAAGGTCTGTTGCTTCTTTGCTGTGACTTGTGCTCATTTAATTATTTGATCTTCTGTAAATTGAGTTTATGCACAATGGCCTAGAGCCATCCTGCATCTTGTAATCATGTAATCTTGTACTTTTTTTCGTAATTAATACAATTACCTATTACGAAAAAAAGAAAGAGAGAGATGAATGGCAGGGAAGGCATGTTGTAGTAGGCAAGCGGAAGGTAGAGGCATCCATGGTTCAGGCACAAACAACAATGAAGGCGAAGGAGTGTGTGGAATGTATGGAGCCTCTTGTGAGATAGCCACCAAGTCCCATGCCAAGAACACCATGTTCTTGACGACATTCCTTAGTTGGGAATGCTTCCAACATTGGGACATTGTTGGGAACGGCAGTTTGAACATTCCCTTTGTTGGGAACACGTTTCTCGTTCATGTGTGTTTCGAAAGGGCGTTTTGCTGGTCCAAGGGCCCTTTTGCCTGTTCCATGTTTCTATGGCTGCCCCAATTTTGTGGATTAATTGAGTTGGAAGTAACTAAAGTAACAGATATTTATCTCTAAACTCTTTCATGACACTATATTTGGTTGGTTGTGATGTAAATATAAAGATTTCTGGGTCCTTTTTGGGTTTTTGCTTGAAACTTTGGTCTTTTTAGTGTTTCACCAATAATTCAATAGATGTTACTTGTACTCTCTTACTTTTACATCCACGATTTGGAAGGATCATAGCTGCTGTTCACATGATATTTGTATTCTTTTTAATTTGGACCTCCCCCTGCATGTGACATAGCCCTTTTTGTTTGTTGCCGTATTGCTATTTAAGAGTGTCTATTTTCTGACTGGTTGCTTAGGTAATAGACGTGGAGGTTCCTATTACTGTCAAGTTGCAGGTGGTGCAAACAGACCCTGGTGTGAAGGGCGATACGGCGCAAGGTACCTTGTCGATTTGCTGGAATTCTTATCGTCTTGTGTGTATATGATAGAATTAAGAATGTTTATTTTGTTTACTAACAGGGGGTACAAAGCCTGCTACTCTGGATACTGGAGCTGTAGTTAATGTGCCTTTGTTTGTAAACACTGGAGATGAGATCCTTGTGGATACGAGAACGGGGAATTACATGAGCCGTGCTTGAGTGGGAAAGGCTGTCCATTTGTAGGTCACATCCTTGTAAGGCTGAGTTATATTCGTTTGATTGATTTTGTTCTTCAATCAATCCATTCTATATACAAATTTTGTGGGTCAAAATTTTTATTCGACCCTGTCAAACAAAGATTTTGTAGAAGGTCATCAACCAAGAATGAGTATTATAGTAAAATTACTGAATTGACCCCTCTCTCTCTCTCTCTCTCTCTCTCTCTCTCTCTCTCTGTGCATGCCTAGGTGAGTGTGTGCATGCGTGTATGCAGCTTAACTGTGAGCTTCATTCCACCATTCGATTGTCGGTATAGGACAGTGCTAGATGAGTTTCTTGTGATTGTCACTCCCTAATTTACAGTGGGTTGAGAAAGAAAGAGTTAGCCTATTAGCTAGTTCGATGGCTAGCAAGTGGAGTCAACTGGTAGCCAGAGTGAGTTAAAGAGTGTCAGCCAGGGAGTTGGGTGTCAGATTATCTCAATGTTGTCACTGAAAGTGACTGTAAGCATGTGAATTATCTACGGTCAGAACTGGAAGACGTTCCTTCAATGTCTTGAAGTTTGTAGGAGCCATTGCTGAATTTTTTTGTGACCCAAAACGGTTCCTCCCACCGGTAGAGAAACTTGCCATCCTTTCTTTTATCAAAGGGATTGTCATATCGAAGCACTAAAGATCCCTCCTTGATGCTTTTATCTGTTAGCTTCTTGTTGAACTTTTCTCTACACTTCTCAGCTTCCTGGGAGTAGTGGTTGATGGCTTCTTCATGATCCAATTGTAGCCTCTCTAAACGGTGGGTTATGAAGGATGGTGGGAGGTGTCATGGACTATCGGTGTTCTAGTCGAGTGAACGAAGCAGTTGTATCGGCAGTGCATCCTGGTGTCTGCGTACCTTTGCTGGCTCCAAAAGCTTGTAATTATTCCTTCATTGGAGGAGGTTCTAATGCCTCTCTCTCTCTCTCTCTCTATATATATATATATATATATAATCAGCTAGTTTAGATTGAATGCATAAAGGGTAGCTCAGCATGACAAGAAATTGGGTACAATCTTCCTTCGATGCATAGGGAGGGATTTTTAGTATTCCCAAAACAAGTCCTTTTACAGTCATCTTCTACATAAAGCACATTATTTGTGCAACATGGATCTTGCATTTTAAAATTTAAATTTACTTTTGAGATTTAACCATTGGAAAAGTATATGTTTGTAACAAGAATAAATCTCTAAGATCAATAGATGGACATCATGCCTTCTCAAAGCTAGTAGTCGGTGATGTCCATAACATTTGCGAAAATAATATTCTAACGTCACCTACCAAGTAAAATCCTATGAAAAAATATCTCAGCCAATTGTGATGTCCATAACATTTGCGAAAATAATATTCTAACATCACCTGCCAAGTAAAATCCTATGAAAAAATATCTCAGCCAATTGACTAAGATCCACCTACACATGAGCTAATTGACTAAGATCTGCCGCCACATCTCTACACATGAGTTGAACGTTGACAAATACAAGTTAGCATGAGAATAATTAAATAAATAAAGGCATGTTTTAACATACTAGAATTATATATATGAAATAAATAACATAGTCATAAAATTTAATTATCAAGGATATTAGAAAGTGGTTAGATGGAAATGTACACACCCCAAACAATGAAGACATCTCGCTAACTTAATTGTCTATTTTATTAGTAGTTTTTGTTGGCAGATTAGTCAGCTAATGTGTGAATCTTTGCTATAGACGCTACAACATTTTATATAGTATTTATTTGGCATTTTTTGGTGCCCTTTTTTAGGGCTAGAGAGCATTTAATGCTAGTCAGTCAGCATTAAATGCTAGTCGATTGCATTTATTGCTTCTCCCATTTTATGCCTATATATTGCTAGGGCTTCTCCTCGTGTACTTCAGCCATCATTTGTGGATTTTTCTGGGGAGAGAGGATCCGGTGCCAGGGTGCCCACATAACCAGTGACTATTATATGATGATGTCTTGTGTTTGATATGGATTCCGTTTCTCGGGCATACATCTGAGTTCTCATATGTATTTGTGTTTATTCATTCATTCTTTCTCTTGTCTTGTGTTTCAATAGTTTATTTCAGCATGTTGTTTATGCTTCCATTGCAGTACCACTTATGACATGGTATCAATTTTCAGCTTTTGTGTTTTATTGCTGTTTTTAGGATTGATTTATCCCTTTGTTGCCTTGGTGACTACTGTCAACCTGATTGCGATTAGATTTTTGCATCCATACTCTGCGTTTTGATCAGCATATGTATCGTCTGCTTGTCCAACACCTCCTGTTGCCTGTGTTTTCCTCATCAGGCTGTTGGCGACAATTCCCTACACCTGTTTAGGCAGTGTGCAACCTGCGTTTTGCTGTTTACAGTACTATTTTGGGTTGGGCGATTGGTAGCACAACTTTTTGCAGTCTATGCTTGTGGTTTGGTTGTGTTTCCTCTCTTGATGTACCAGGCTTCTTCCACCATGAGGGCTCTTACTCTATATGGTTAGCTCTAGCAGATGAAGTTTGAATCCAAAGATACGATTCAATCCTTCCTCCTTCGTGTTATCCAACTCCAGGACTAGCTTCGCACTATGCAGTCTGCTCTATCAGAGACACATCTTGTTGCTAAGGTACTCTAAAAGCTTCCTTGGAAATTTGATGGAGTGGCGAATGCTTTACGGACGCAGACATCTACAACTCTTGTTACTTTTCTTCACATGTCCTCTATGCTACTTGAGCATGAGGCTACTTTGCAACTATAGGGGCGGTTTCCGTCACATTATGGAGGTTCAGGTGAGGCTCTTGTAGCTTTAGAGGAGTTCAAAGATGAAGAAGTGGAAGGCCCAATGTTACCACTATGGCAAGAAAATTCATTTATGGAAGGAATGCAAAGAGTTAGCGGATTCCCGAAAGAAAAAGGAGGAGAAGACGAAGCGGGATGTGAACTCCTCTGACGAGTCATCATCTGCCTCAGATTCCGATTCTGATCCTCCAACCAAGGCAAAGTCCAAGGCGCAGAAGTGATCCTCTTCTTTGGATTGTGGGAAGGGCTTAGTGGCCCCTTCCTTAGCTGCTTTCTAGTGGTGGTGATGTGGACATCCCTCACGACTCTCTGAGGGAGTTTGAGAGGGTGGTGAGCTAGGACAACCGTGCCTCATCTATACGTCTATACAGATGCACAAGATCTAGAGAGGGATATCCTTGAAGCATCGACCGAAGTCTGGCATGTACAAATCCTGGAGCTAGAATTGACATCCAAGTTCATAATGGGCTAGTTACTTGACAGAGAGCGGGAGGCTTTCATCTTGAGTCCATATGAGGGGACACTTTGGCGGTTCTGGCCGAAGGCTAGGATTCCATGGTCACATGTTCAGAGACATGTTTGGCGGATTGGTCTTGTATGTCTTGAGTGACATAGGTGACATAACACAGAGAGCTACCATGATTCTTCTCTATTTTCAGGTGGTACTGTTATGATCGACATCGCCGTTAGATACTCTCCGAGGCATCTTGGTGGTGGGCTGGCCACTCATTGCTTGGATATCCATGGTTCTTCTGGTGGTTCTATGTTGTATAGTTTATGATACCCCATCATTGTACTATTGTATTGTATCAGATCACCCCTGATCTGAGAGAGGGTGTTAGCAGATTAGTCAGCTCAGGTGTGAATCTGTATTGTAGAGGTTACAACATTATATGTAGTATTTATTTGGCATTTTCTAGTGCCCTTTTTTAGGGCTAGGGAGCATTTAATGCTGGTCGAACAACATTAAATGCTAGTTGACTTTGCATTTATTGCTCCCCCCATTTTATGCCTATATATTGCTAGGGCTCCTCCCCCTCTTGTGTACTTCAGCCATCATTTGTGGATTCTTCTGGGGAGAGAGGAGCCAGTGCTAGGGTGCCCACATAGCCAGTGACTCATTGTTGTATGCTGATGTCTTGTGTTCGATATGGATTCTGTTTCTCGGGCATACATCTGTGTTCTCATCTGTAAATGTGTTCATTCATTCATTCTTTCTCTTGTCTTGTGTTTCAACAGTTTATTTCAACATGTTGTTTATGCTTCCATTGCTGCACCACTTCTGACAGTTTCATCCATATAAATATCAATAAATTTTGATGAAAGAGGATAGCCATCATTGCCAAGTTTTAACCCAAGGAAAACTTGTATCTCCTTGAAACCATGCCTTATGCTATAGAAGAACCATTTAATGCTCTCATTTCTTCAATAATGCAAACAAGGGAGAAGCATTTAATGTGTCATCCCCTTGCGTAAGTGCCTTCTTACAGAAATGTGTATGAGAGTGTTTGTGACAGTGAGAGAGAGGAATCTTCCCTTACATTCGTGAGAACTTCCTCTTTCATTTCTATTATCTTGGAAGGATTCAGGAAATTCGAGCAATCGAAGCACCATTGGAGGCTACTCTTAGATCACAACTTCTTCTCTTCAAGCAAGGCTATAATAGTGAAAGGGAGTGCTACGTTAGCATTCTCATGGGAGTGTACACACTCCAAACAATCTAGACGTCTTGCTAAATTAATTTTCTATTTTACAAGATTACCTACTTGTGATTTTGTCCATATAAAGATCAATAAATCTTGATGACAAAAAAGGATAAGTATCATTGTCAAGTCTTAGCATGAGGAAAACCTATGCCTCCTTGAGAATGTGTCATGTGTTGCAAAAGTACCGATCAAGGTTCTCATCCCTTGAATAATGCAAACAAGGGAGAATCATTTAAACTATCATCTCCTTGTGTAAGTGCTTCCTTACAACAATGAGAGAGAGAGAGTGTGTGTGACATCGAAGGAATCTCCCCTTCATTCTTGAGGACTGCCACTTTCATTTCTATTCTCTTGGGAGGATCAAGGACATTGGAGTAAGCGAAGCACCATTGGACGCTATACTTAAATCACAACTCCTCTATGCACAAGGCTAGAATAGTGGAAGGGAGTGCCATGATAGCATTGTCATGGGAGTATATTGTCACTAAATTGATTGCTTATTACACATTCTCTATTTAATAAATTCATGTCAATAAATTAATGACTCACTTTTCTTTAAGCGTTGATGATGATCTAGCATGGCCATGAGACCATTTAGAGACCAGTATTCCTAGTGCATCACTTAATGGGGTGATCAGAGCACTGTGATGGTGATATCTAATATAGGCAGTACAAGTTATGAAGGGGAAAAGAAGTGACTGCCAAGTGTAAGAGTGTACACAAGAACCAATGAGTTACACATAAATGAAGATGGATTGAGTTTTAAGAAGAGAAAGTGCATTGGCATTGCGTATATGTATTTACGTGTGCATCCGGGGACACCTGGGAATATTTTACTTCTGTGTAATGAGCATTGCATTCATTTGGGGTCATCCTCTCCCCTACAAGTCAAGGTTTAAGGTCTTTTCTTTCATTAAGAAAGACGAGAGAGAGAATTCTCTAACTAAGAAAGATGAGAGACGTGATCCTTTGGAAGTGAGGAGAGAAGTGATTTTCTCTTTCTAAGGTCTAAAATGACACAAGCTTTTGTGTGAAATTCAATCTTAAGGTTGAGGCCCAAGGCAATCTAATGAGCTCTCCTTATCTATGACTCAAGGTGGTTGCATGGACCACAAGTTAAGAGTACAGTTTAAAAAGTTGTTTTTTGAAAGATCCATTTTTAAAATATCTCGCAATCGAAAAACAATCTCTAAACACGGGCCGCGTGGTTATCAGAGAGAGCGAGATCTACAACTTTCGTGTTGGACGTTTTTTCATCCAAACAATGCACAAAGATATATCTCGAAATTAGTGTTGCAGAGTGGAACAACCACATCTTGCATGAAGATCAACTCAACTCTCTCTCCAAGAAGAGAAGCTCTTGAAAGCCTATAAAAGAGGAGGCTCTCCTTGGGTGTAAGGGAGAGGTGAAGGAAGCATCACTTTGTATGTATCCAAGAGGAGAAGAGAATATGCAAATGTTGCGGAAGCCCTGCTGAAATCAAGTAGCGTGGAAGCTCTGCTGAAATGAAGTTTCAAGAGGAGAAGAGAAGGTGCAAGTGCTGTGGAAGCTCTATTGAAATCAAGTTCCAAGAGGAGACGAGAAGGTGCAAGTACTGCAGAACCTCTGCTGAAATCAAGTGCCAAGAGGAGAGCCCTACACATATTGTGTAGGAGAGAAGGAGACTCAAGAAGGATCAAAAGGTGCCAACTTCCAAGTTGTGCAAGTGTTAGCCGGTTGTATACCGTGCAAGGAACCGTGATCTTGTTTCTAAGATCTATAAGTAAGAACTGGCTTATGTATAACAGAGGAGCTTGCTCCTTGTCAATAATATAACTCCACAAGGGGGGGGACTGGCCCATATTCGTGGCCCATATTCCAGTCCCTAGTGTATTGCCAATTTCTCTACCTCTCTCTCTACATCTTTCTTTTCTCTCATCTATTCTCCCTTTGTGCCAACATAATATTCGCCATTTATATTTTAAGTATATAAGAAAGTCGAGTGTGTATCTCGGATTCTATAACAGTGGTATCAGAGCAGGTCTCTTGGCTTTTCTCAAAGTAAAGGCGATCCTTGCAATAAGAAGGTAAAGATGGCAACTGATGAAGCATCTACAAGTGAGCAATTATAGACTCAATTGACAGAGTATCGTAGCTTGTTGGAGATTCCCGAAGTACGTCAATTGATTGACAACTTAAGGGCAAGGGAAGAAGCTACTTATGAAGGACCGAATCCTCCAAAAGATGGTGATATTGGAGGAAACACCATTGCACCAATTGATGGTGAAGATACAAAGCATCTAATTGCTGAGAAGCTTCCTGGAAGGAAGAAGGATTCTCGGGTCAAGAAGAGTAAAAAGACCTCACCTCAAGTGAGGCGGATAAGGAGGGAGTCATCTCCCCTAGCAACCAGCTACTCCCCTGATTACTCAAGTTTCTCCTCCTCCTCCTCCTCCTCATCTTCTAGTTTCTACTCTCTTGGTTCTAAGTCTCGTGCAATCTGCAAACAAACAAAGAGGGACCATAAGAGGAGCAAGCTTAAGAAGACTAAGACTTTAAAGTCTGGGAATAAGGACATAAAGTTTGACTCACTCTCCGGTAAGAGAGATCCTGCTAAGGTGTTAGCCTTTGTCAGGCAATTTGAAGTTGCTTTTTCTGATGGTAATTTCCTAGAAAAGGCCAAGCCAAGGCATGTAGGCATGCACTTAAAAGGCACCGCTAGCAATTGGTGGTTGACTCTCAATTTGGAGGAAAGGAACCCTACGACTTGGGAAAAGTTCAAGAAGAAAATTTATGCTCAGTTCTTGCCTCTTGATTTTGAGAATGATGTCAAGGAGTGGGATTGGCTAGGCCAAAAAGAGCATGAAAAGGTCACTAGTTATGTGGACAAGTTTTGGTCTACTCTTCTCAAGGTTACTCCTTTCATGGAGATCAGCGATGAAGAGAAGAAAAGGAAGTTTGAAGCTGGCCTACTCCCTCATTTACACAGAACCATGAAGGTGTATCCACATGAAACCTTATCTCGCATGATGGAGTCTGCCATCATAGCTGACAGTTTGGATACACCTTGTACATCTGGTGAGTTCTTATAGAGCTAAACAAGAGCAGCTCTATGATCAACCAAGAGAAAGGACTAATCGAAGAAGACCTACCTTTTCCCATGATCGATATTCAAAGCCAGAGGGTAACAAGAAGAAGCACAAGTATCTCTCACACTCTGAGATAAAAAAGTACAAAGAGGAAGGAAAGTGCTTTCTTTGTGGTGAGTTAGGGCATATGAAGCCTGATTGTTCTCACAAAAGGAAGGAATCGAATGTGGTTAAAGATCTCCCTTCGCCATCCTCAAATTCTGTTCTGGATGTGCAAGCTAACACTCATTCAAATGAGAAGAAAAGACAACTCTTAAAGGGTTGGGGGACACTCAGCAATCAACGAGTTTTGATACTCTTTGATCCAGGGTCCACAAATAATTTTGTGTCAGCAGATACTGTTGAAAGGCTACAAATTCCACCGGATCTATTGGAAACACCAATTGGATCAGGTTCAGCATTTGAAGGACTTACAACCAATTTTACTCATATTCTAGGAATGTTGAATCTTAGAATTGGGGATTACCGCGACCAAGAATCTTTTCTACTTGCACCCATAGGTAACTATGATGTTATCTTAGGCATGCCTTGGCATTACAAGATTAGACATCTTCCTGATTTGGTTAAGAAGACCCTTTCATTTCAATTCAAGGGTCGGAACATAGGATGCATTGCTAATGCTGGAGATTGGCATGTACCAATGGTTAGTCATGTTAGCATTTCTAAAGAAATGAAGAAAGCTATTTCTGCGTACATGATTTTTGTGAGAGAGTCAAAGGAAACTAATGATTCAAGGGCACTTGGTGCCTCTAATGAACACACAATACCAACTAATGCTTCTAAGTCTCAGACATTAAAAGAATCCCTCTCTTTAATTGATCAAGGTAGACATGATTTTGTTAAACAATATGAAGATTTTTTTAGTGATTCACTCCCAGGAGGGGAGTTAACTCCTAAGCGCTCGAAAGATCACACAATTGATCTTATCCTAGGCAGCTCACCACCTAACCAACCACCTTACCGAGTAAGTGAAAGTCAGCAAGAGGAGATCCTAACACAAGTAAACGAATTGTTGGAAAAAGGGTTATTTCAACCTAGGCTCTTCTCCATACTGCTCTCCCGTCTTACTTGTTCAAAAGAAAGACGGTTCTTTCCGTATGTGCATAGACTACAGATCTTTGAACAAGATTACAATCAAGAATCGTTTTCCTATCCCAAGGATAGATGATATCTTGGATAAGTTGCAAGGGGCTAGTATCTTTAGTCGCATTGATCTCAAGAGCGGCTATCACCAGATACGGATAGCACCTGAAGATGTTCATAAGACAACTGTTCGTATGGCATTTGGACTATACGAGTTCTTAGTCATGCCATTGGTTTGACTAATGCACCTGCCACATTCAATCGAATGATGGAGAGAATTTTTAGACCTCACTCAAAGTTCACAAGTGTCTTCTTTGATGACATTCTAATATTTTCACGGTCTGAAGAAGAACATAGAAAATATATATCTATTGTTTTTCAAGAGCTTCGCAAGCATAGAATACAGGTCAATGCTAAGAAGAGTGAATTTTTCCTTTTGAAAATTGATTACTTAGGCCATATTGTTTCGCACAATTTGGTGAGAATGGATTCTGAGAAGATTTGAGCCATTGTTGAATGGCCTACACCTACTTCTGTACATGAAGTTAGAAGTTTCTTGGGCCAATGTTCATACTATCGGAGGTTCATACAAGGTTTTGTGTATGTTGCATATCCTCTACATGACCTTACTAAGAAGCGAATGCCTTTTTGCTGGGGATCAAGGCAACTACAAGCCTTTGAAAGAATTAAGTTTCTTGTGACTCAAGAACCAGTTCTCATAGTTCTGGATCTTCAAAAACCTTTTGAAGTTCACTGTGATGCTTCTGGGGATTGCATTGGAGCTGTGCTTAACCAAAAGCATCATGCAGTAGCATTTGAGAGTCGATGCCTCAAGGACCATGAGCTACATGCTCCAGTATATGAGAAAGAGCTTATGGCAATGGTACATGCTCTTCAAGTATGGAAACACTATTTACTTGGTGTAGATTTTATTATTAAAATTGATCACCAAAGTCTAAGATACTTCCTCACTCAGAAGAAGCTCTCAGAGAAACAAATGCGTTGGGCAAATTTCTTATCTATGTTTCATTTTCAAATCCTTTACACATCTGGAACTAAGAATGTGGTAGCAGATGCTCTATCATGGCGACCTCTAGTGAATGCAATCACAAATGTTTACCATAATGAGTTCATGGATTTACCCAAAATGTATACAACTGATTCCTACTTATCAACCATATGGGATCAGCTTAACTCAAGTCAGTCGATTACACCCTACTCGATTTGAGATGGTTATTTGTATCATCATCAAGCAATTTGTGTAGCATTACCATTGCGACACAAGGTAATGGATGAAGCACATGCATCTCCATATGCGGGACATAGGGGTATTCTATCCACTACTCAAGCATTGGAAATATATTTCTTTTGGCCCACTCTTAGAGTTGACATTGAAAGATATGTCCGCGAGTGTAAGATATGCCAAAAAGTAAAGTATGACATGCATAAACCACCTGGTCTACTAAAGCCATTACCTATTCCCAATGAGCCTTGGGAAAGTATAGCCATGGACTTTATCATGGAGTTTCCTCGCACACAAGCATGCAATGATGCAATCTAGACTATCATTGATAGATTCAGTAAGCAAGCTCACTTTATACATGTGCGAAAGATAGTCAAAGCCGATCATATGGCTAATCTATTCATTCTCATATTTTCAAGCATCATAGCATGCTTAAGTCCATTATAAGTGATCGAGATTCCCGCATGACCAATCTCTTTTGGCAAGCTCTCTTCGAGAACCTCGGGACAAAGTTAAAGTTTTCATCCTCTTATCATCCTCAAACGGATGGGCAGAGTGAAAGTGCTAATTCTACTGTTTTGGACCTTTTGAAATCCTATGTCTCTGATAATCAAAGAGAATGGGAAAAGTATTTGCCTTTAGTAGAGTTTGCATGCAATAATACGGTGCACTCTAGTACTGGTAAGGCACTCTTTGAGATCATCTATGGTAAGCCTCATTTACCACCCATTCTTCTTACGAAGGATAAGATCTTTGCAATAGATGAGTTTGTTAGAGACATTGATACAACTTTCACTCAAGTAAAAGCTGCTATCCAAAGGACACAAGAGAAGCATAAATGCGAAGCAGATAAGCATCGTCGTAAGTTAGATCTCAAGTTGGGATAGTATGTTCTTCTTAAGTTTTAGAAGGCTCGCTTGAAGAAACAGAAACGTCAAAAGGGTAAAGTGGTTAAGCTTTCTAATCGCTATTATGGCCCTTTCAAGATCATAGATAAGATAAACGATGTGACTTTTTGTTTGGATCTACCAAGTCATTGGAACATTCATAATGCTTTCCATATAAGTTTGCTACGTCCCTATATTGGAGAACCTCCAATGGAACCAATCAAGGAAGATTTACTTGACATAGAAGAAATAGAAGAGTTCCTTGTACGTGAAAGAATTTTACACCATCACGACAATACTCTAAGGTTAGGTAAGGTATTATGGAAGTATCTACTTAAGTTTAAGCATTATCCCCCATTGGACGCTTAGTTTATGACTGAGAGAGAACTACAAGACTTTCCAGATCTTCTTAAGGGCTATGTATCCCCTCTACAGTTGAGGTCAACTGTTTAGAAGCCAGAGGGATGTCACTAAATTTATTGCTTATTATGTTTTCTCTATTTAATAAATTCATGTAAATAAATTAATGACTCACTTTTCTTTAAGTGTTGATGATGATCTAGCATGGCAATGAGACCATTTAGAGACCACTATTCCTAGTGCATCACTTAATGGGGTGATCAGAGCACTGTGACGGGGATATTTGGTACATACAGTACAAGTTATGAAGGGAAAAAGAAGTGTCTGCCAAGTGTAACAGTGTGCACAAGAACCAAGGAGTTACACATAAATAAAGATGGATTGAGTTCTAAGAAGAGGAAGTGTATTAGCATTGTGTATATGTATTTATGTGTGCATCCAGGGACACCTGGGAATGTTTTGCTTGTGTGTAATGAGCATTGCATTCATTTGGGGTCATCCTCTCCTGTACAAGTCAAGGTTTAAGGTCTTTTCTTTCATTAAGAAAGATGAGAGAGGGAATTCTCTAACTAAGAAAAACGAGACATGATCCTCTGGAAGTGAGGAGAGAAGTGATTTTCTCTTTCTAAGGTCTAAAATGACACAAGCTTTTGTGTGGAATTCAATCTTAAGGTTGAGGCCCAAGGCAATCTAATGAACTCTCCTTATCTATGACTCAAGGTGGTTGCATGGACCATAAGTTAAGAGTACAATTTATAAAGTTGTTTTTTGAAAAATCCATTTTTAAAATATCTCGCAATAGAAAAATGATCTCTAAAAATGGGCCGCGCGGGTTATCGGAGACAGCGAGATCTACAACTTCCGTGTTGGACATTTTTTCATCCAAACAACACACAAAGAGATATCTCGAAATTAGTACTGCAGAGTGGAACAACCACATCTTGTATGAAGATCAACTCAATTCTCTCTCCAAGAAGAGAAGCTCTTGAAAGCCTATAAAAGAGGAGGCTCTCCTTGGGTATAAGGGAGAGGTGAAGGAAGCATCGTTTTGCATGTATCCAAGAGGAGAAGAGAAGGTGCAAGTGATGCGGAAGACCTACTGAAATCAAGTGCTGCGGAAACCCTCCTCAAATCAATTTCCAAGAGGAGAAGAAAAGGTGCAAGTGCTGCAAGTGATGTGGAAGCTTTACTGAAATCAAACGCTAAGAGGAGAGCCCTACACATATTGTGTAGGAGAGAAGGAGGCTCAAGAAGGATCATAAGGTGCCAACTTCCAAGTTGTGCAAGTGTTAGCCGGTTGTATACCATGCAAGGAACCGTGATCTTGTTTCCAGGATCTACAAGTAAGATTTGGCTTATGTGTAAAGGAGGAGCTTGCTCCTTGTCAATAATATAACATCACAAGGGGGGGGGACTGGCCCATATTCCAATCCCTAGTGTGTTGCCAATTTCTCTACCTCTCTCTCTACATCTTTCTTTTCTCTCATCTATTCTCCCTCTATGCCAACATAATATTCGCCATATATATTCTAAGTATATAAGAAAGTTGAGCGTGTATCTCGGATTCTATAGTAGGTGAAGAAGATGAGGTGGTGAGGAGGCAGAGTAGGTGGCAATTTCAGCCCTGCGGCTCTGTGGCAACACAGTAGGGACAAGGGAAGCATGGGCCACCAACAGCACTAGCATGCCTACTAAGGTAGGTAGCAACTTGTTGGCCGGAGGGGTTTGCTTCATAATCAATCAAAGAGCCAATTGCTTGTCGGTGAATGTTGCAATGTCGAGTGCAAGAGGCTACTATGTATCGGGTGAGGATGCGGTGAAATAAATGAACAAGTTCTTCAAAGAAAATATATCAACTATTCCTATTGTTGACTTAATCCTTAGGCCATGAATCAACACCATAAAACTTTGTTAACATCCAACCAAAGTGAGATAATTCATGTATTTGAATCAATTAACAACAATGAAATCTAGCTGTTTAGCACGAGTTTCGAAGTTGGCATTCATGTACCTTCCCATTTTGCAATGCAAGGTTTGTGAATAACCACTTAAACGTCATGTCCGAGTCATCTTGGCAAACAGAGCCAAAAATTTGGTGTTTATATACAAAAAACGAGACCATAAACACACCCTTATTGTTTCGAGGGTTTGCATCAAGAAGTCAAGGCTACCTCTCACGTAACATGCTCACGTGCACATGAAACACAATGAACTAACCTACCAAATAACCGATTGATTTGCGGTGGAGGTTATAGTGAGCATTCTTACCAACACTTACCACATTGTAGTTGCAACAAATTGATAAGGGTCACTCCATGATCCACACATTCATTTGCTTGTCTTCTCACTTGCATCATTGCCGCACTTGCAAAAACCACCCAGGATAGCTCAAGGAGAAGAAGAAAGATGGAGGAAACTTTAGTTACCACGTCCCTTGCTTCCTCACTCTCCCTACCTCACAAACTCTCACTATCACAAGCAATGTCCGAAGAGAATGGATAAAGAAGAAGAGAAAGGTGCATGGGCTTCTCACTCAAAAACTCACTCTCTTCCTCATCTTCTCTCTCTCACTTACAAGATAAGATAACACAAGCACAAAGATCACCAGTTTGCACACACATGAATAGCCTTTGCAATTATCTCTTATCCCTTTTATAGAAACGTTTTAGGGTGAAGTTGTTAATGTGAACTTGTCAAGGTTCTCTCATCAACATGAAGTTGCCAATGAAAGCTTGTCGATAAGATCTTGTTAATGTAAACCTATCAATATGAACTTGTTAATGTGAACTTGTCAGCATGCCCTAATCAACATGAAGCTATCAATGTGAAATTGTTAATGTGAGCTTGCCAACGTGCTCTAATTAACATGAAGTTGTCAATGTTAACTTTTCAATGTGCTCTTGTATAAGTCAAGATGCTAACTTAAACTTGTCAATGTGCTCTTGTCAACCCAAAGAGCCAATTTGCACACTTAACGTGTCAAATCACACTTGCTCACCCCAACATGTTAAACCTAACGTACCAAACCAAACTCCTCAAACCTAGCTTGTTGAGTCTCAAATCTAACATGTTGAGTCATTAGGGGAAAATCTATCAATCTTGTGGAAAACTTGTCAACCTGCTAGGAAATGTGCTAGCTTGGGGACGCTTGAACTTGTTAATCCATTAACACAAAGCTAATAAACTTGCTAACACATAAAATGAGAAGCGTTCACAAGGAAATCTATCCTAGCAAACTAAGGGGACACAATCATGTTGGCTGGGTAAACTTATTATGACTTTAGACTTGGCCAACTATCCCATGTGTATCAAGGTGTTGATGCAAGTTCTCAAGAAATTCCACTAGTGGAAAATTGGGTCAGGAGGAAATCCATCCTAGCAACCTAAGGGGAGACAACCATGTTGGTTGGGTAAACTCGTTATGACTCAAACTTGCCAACTTTTCCATGTGTATCAAGGTGTTGATGAGAATTTTCAAGAAGTAGAGTGTCAGTTTGTGGAGATTGAATCTCAAATTAACCACTTGTCTATACTCATTTGATGAAGGTCTTCTTGGGATGGGAAGTTGCATCATCTTAAAAATTGTGAAAGTATCCTACGTACAACCATTATGTGGTTAGAAATGGATTGTAGCATTGACCAAAACCACACTTGTTTGGAAAGGAAAGGATATAGCGTGATAAACTTCTTGGAAAAAGAGCGAAAGCCTAGGTGAGCAAATGGCATTGCTAGGGTTTAAGTTGTTGATTGAAATTGAATGCGACCTCTACGAGACAAGCGAGATAAACAAATCTAAGGAGACCCTCAATGATAAAAGGAACCCATAGTGGTAGGACTGAACAAAAATTGTAAGGGGAAAAAATAAAACTTCAAGGAAACAGCAACCAATCAGCACAAAATCAAACAGACCTATGCTTCAAAAACACTTTGTCAAAACGTAGTCAAATGAGCTCACAAGGGTATAACATGATGGGAAGGAAGGGTTGTTGAGAGATATGTCGGTGGAATTGAAGGAAGCATTTGAAAACTTCCAAGCTATTGCCAATAAGGATGTTAGCAAAGTGTCATCAATAGGGTTAAAAGACCAATATAGCACATTGGTTGAAGAGAGCAAGGACACAAAAGATAAGCTATTGGACCTAACCCTAGTTGCTCAACAAGAGAAGAAAGAAATGCAAAGAGAAATGAATGAAATAATGAGACTTTTGATGAATGTGAACGTCCTTGTATCTTATATCGATTTCGTGCTGACTTAGTGCAAACAAGGTTAATGGGCGATTCATATGCCCTCCATGTGCCACCCAAGTGGCCAATACACTATTGATAGAGCTCAAAGTTGTGCCATGTTCTAGAGAGCTAGGAAAAAATCCCATTGGTCACTAAGAAGATAGATAAGCATAGAGCGGGTGATGACCCATGTAGCTTCGTAGAGAAATTTGAGTAGGTGTGTGAGGCGCATAACCTCATAACGGACAACAACAAGGCCCATGTCTCTAGTCTCTTCTTGAGTGAAAAGGGTAGAACTTGGTCCACAAGACTAATGTGAATGAAGAAGCAAGCTTTTCCAACCTCGAGGACCTATTTATCACGTTGTTCACCAAGTTGGATATCCCAAGGTTTTCTCAACAGCATTGCCAATGGGGATATGGGACGAATGTATCTTTTGAGGCCATGGCTAGTAACTTAACACTTGATAGGTCTAATTTGAACACTATTTTAGATGAGGCCATGCACATGGACGACTTGCATGAGAGAGAAATCAAGACAAGAGGGATAGGTCGAAAAGGAAAGCTGCTTTGTGTAGAAGTAGCATAGAGCTAAGCATAGCAAATGATCCTCTCACTACTTTTGAGAAACATTATAATGAACTAGCAAGGCTAATAGATGACTTGAAAAATTGCGGACTTATCGACCAAATATTCAATGCATGTACCATGGGGTGACCACCTTTCATATGAATGTTTCAAACCTCCACAAGTTTGTACAAATTGTGGACATAATGGACACTTAGGTACTTAGCCTATGCACACCCATTCAATAACAATCCATACCAATAACAAAATAGGGCACCATATTACCCTAGGCCATAGCAGTTAGCCTTGCTAGCTTCTAACAAGTAGAAGTTGGTAACATAGGCTAGAAATCAACCCATCTAGAATACCTCGATCCCTAGCCTCAATAGTCACTCACCCTCTAAGTGATGCTCTTGCTCACTAGATCAAGTAGCCAGGTGAGGAAGAGGAATATTCAAATTGCTACATGCCTTATGATGAGGAGGGTACCATAGTACTTATAGACTATGACTTATAGCAATCATGGTATTTGGGTGAGGAAGAGGAAGAGTACCAACCCAGTACAAAGATCCCATTAAATGTTGGAACTATAGGTAGCTAGGACATGTTTCCTCCAAATGTCCCTAAAAGACCAAACCTCGCAAAGTAGTCTAGACCAACGATACCCTAAATGGAGGATAATCCATATGTAACTTGAGTGTTCTAGGAGGAAAGCCAACATGAGTAAGGCCATTGTCCTATTTGTGCCTCTCACACTCTTTGGCGCAGAGATGATTCAGGATGAGGACATGATACCTATACCTATCAATGCCATCACAAGAGCTCAAAACAACAAAGCTCATGTCAACTTCCTAGGATCATCCATTGCCAATGGATCTATGATTGGAAATAAGAATGCAAAGAAGAAAAAGAAGAGAGTAGTTGAAAAGTTCCTATTGCAAAGCTAAGAGATTACCACACAATTGAGGAAAAAAATTGTGTCTAGTGCTAAGAGTGCCACCATAACTCCTCACATTGAGAAGGTGGAATCCTCTAAGGCAAAGCTATACCCCAACATCGAGTGACAACTAGAAATAATGGACAAAGTCAAGAAATGGGTGCAAGAATCTCAATAAGCTAGAATTCTACATTCAAAATGAGTGGCATAGGGCTATCAAGCATCACACCACTGTCATGCCCTAGACAAGGAAGTGAAATGGAAAATTTATCCTTCGATCCACCGAAGGCTAAAATGAGCTAAAACATCATAATCTCTGAACACATTAGCAATAAGTGAAGTTACTAGTTTCACTATAAGTATGTGGAACTGGGCCTTCTTGGCACACTGACTTCAACCAACATGATGATATCACTTAGATTGTTAATGTGTAGCACACAAATATTTGGAAATAATTTAAACATTGGATAGAGGGTAGGACAAAATTGTAGGAATTGCCATTCCATGTGATTTGTAGAAAGAATATGAGTGTGGAAGCAAATGACCCTTCTCTAAGAGCCCTTGGAGTCAACACCTTTTGGGAAGGTGTCGAGTGTCATGCCATTCTTTTTGTGGAGGGTCTAGGTGACTTGCCGAGAAGAGGAATCATGGACACACATGCACTAGAGCAAGTATATCACTCGGTTGGTGCTGGAGACTTGGGGAGATTCACCCATTGAAAAATGCACATTTCAATCAAACAATGGTTGACATAGCTACAAAGTTCAACTGCTCAGCATACTAAAGGATTGGCTAGTCAAAATTTCAGGAATTCACTTCACAGTGAACTTCATGGTAATGATAGGAGTGAACATGATTTTCTTTTACATTGCCCTTGGATGTGGAATGCTCGACTCATTGAAGACTAGGGTAATGGAGTGGTCTTCTTGGGGAATTGTAGGAATCAATAAGGGTAGAGATGGAAAGATGGAGAGCCATGCCCATTGATCTCAATGCCATATCCAATGTGGTTAGAGGAGATACAAATCATATAGCCATGTCAAAGTCTTTCAACAAATATATCATGTGCTCAGATGATAGACAAGTCTAGATGCACATTCTTTCCACAATTGACTTATCATTTATAGAAGAAGAAGATCATAGAAAAGAGAATGAAACATTGAGTCAAGGTGGCGAAGATGATCTTACTACACACATACTCGAACCTAGCACCTATGACTTGATGATACTTATCCTCATAATGAATCTTGGACCTTCTTGATTGAATGTCACTGGATTCAATGTTCCTACCAACTATTGGGAGTTAAGAAAGTTTCTTGCTCAACGATGATAATATCTAAGGAACAACCCTAAGGCCAACCTATTAATATTCAAAGAGTTTCTTTAATAGTATGAATGGAAATGGACAAGGTTGCGCCATGCATTATTTGATTGTCATGCCAATTTGTTCACATCCTTGATGAAGGTCGACAAGCTAGAAGAAGAGGATGTAAGTGAGTCTAAAGAAAGTTTCATTGATAACGAAAGTAAAGATGATGAGGATGATGAGTCCAGGGAATGTGATTTGGATTGTAAAACCATAGAACAAATCATGGCAAATCCTAAACCCAAAAAGGTGCATGGATTGCTTGTGGAATGCAAAAATTTTCAAGAGTGAAGTTGGAGCTAGAATGGTTGGAATATTAGGAGGTACTTGATTATGAGCAAATATGATTTCAGCCCTTACACCATATTCTAGCTCCTGACATTCTCAAGATTGCAAAAGGAGAAAATGAAAATGGAAGTTCACTTGAAGGATCAGACCTAAAAGAACAAACTCTGATGATGACAATAAGAAAAAGCCACAAGATCTCTCAAAGAGGTTCACTTGCTTCAAAAAGGGGGATCATGTGGTCATTATATTGGCAGCTAAACACGAGTGAAAATCCAATGAACTTATCGAGGGACTTGCAAAGGTTAAGGAAGTGAACCTTGTTGAGGAAGAAGAACCTCCTATACCCAAATATATTGCTGATGAATTTGTAGGAGAGGATGAGAAAAAACTCATCTCACTTCTTAAGGAATTCAAAGACATGTTCACTTGGAGTTACATCAATCTTAAAGAAGTACCACTTCACATGCCCATCCATACTATCCCATCAGATATAAACACAAAATCCACAAAACACGAAATCCAATGAACCCGAGATGTGCACATCTAGTAGGAGAAGAGTTGGACAAGCTTCTCAAGGTGGGGTCATTTATGAAATCAAACACACAAGTTGGGTATCTCCCATTGTGGTAGTACTTAAGAAATGTAACAAAATTTGAGTGTGCATTAACTACAATAAGATGAATGCACAACCACTAAAATAGACCATTACCTACTACCCTACACCAAATACATGATTGAGAAAGTGGTAGGCAAGGAGACTTATACCTTTCTTGATGGATTCTTAGGCTATAATTAGGTGCAAGAACACCCTAATGACATACATAAAACTGCCTTTGCCATTGAATGGGAGGTGTTTGCGTACAATGTTATGCCCTTCAATTTGACAAATGTACTGATGACCTTCCAATGTTTAATGCTCCATTTTATAAAGACATGCTTCACAAATAGCTCGAAGTGTTAGTTGATGACTTCTGCATCAATTTCTCATGGATGAATGCCTATAGAAACTTTGAGCTCTCTTGGAATAGTGTAGGCAATGTCATCTATCTTTGAATCCACTTAAATGTCAATTTTGGGTACACAACCATTGAATGAGTAGGACATGGCATGGTGTACACTATGAGAAAATTCTACCATTATTTCCTTGCCACCCCTTCACCTTCTTTATAGACTATCAAATCTTGCTATATTTGGTAAATAAGTTATATGTCACAAGATGCATTGCTAGATGGCTATTGTTGCTACTAGAGTTTGACTTCAATGTTGTTATGAGAAAGGGAAAGGGGAATTACATTGTAGACCAGATGTCAAGACTGACAAGTGTAGAGAAAGCAACCGAAATTTGATGATAATCTCCCAAATTCACAATTGTTTATTCTTCAGTAAGTGGCTCAACTTTTCAAAGCTAACCTAATACCTTATTGGGCTGATGATATTGTTTGCACATTGAAAAATGAACTACTTGAAACTTGATAGAAAAGATTCACCTTGCATGTATACTTGTAAAAACAAGGCCTTATCACATGACTTTTAGCTACACATGCATCGATTGTAAAAAAACCACACATGATGGCTTGGTTTGATAAACATGTGTAGAAAAAATAATTTAAAAAAGGAGACTCGGTCTTACTTTATCTACCCTCAAGGGAGTGATACAAAGACTTGAAACAAAATGATAGAATCCTTGCCAACAAAAACACAACACTACCCCACAATAAACTCTCCACATCCAAGTAGTCTAAATCACTAACTTGGATGAGGAGTATATACCACCAGTATATTTGTACCACAAGCTGAGTGCCTTAAGAGAGATCCTAGTCAATGCTCTCATTGATGAAGGATCAAACTTTACCATCCTTTCTTACATGTTCCTATAGCAAATTGGAAAACCCTCATTGACACCTTTTGACGTAAAATTAAATCCATATAGAGGCTTGCCATACTCAATATAGGTCAAGGAGTGAGTGAGAGGAGCCCAAGAACACCTAAAGGATGTGGAGCCTATCTTGGAGGACAAGATCGATGACCTCTCCAGCATAAGCATAGCACTCTCTCCCACTCGACCGAGAAATGCACTGCATCTCAAGTAGTGCCACCTAGACAGAGCTTGAATGTCATGGGCCTGCAAACTTGTCAAGGCCATTGGCCAAGGAGCGCAAAACTAGGAGAGAAGTAAGCAGTTCAAAATCATCTGGCAATGCTAGTGGCCACCCTTGTAACTCTAGGCTTGAAAGTTAACGGTGACCATTGAGACTGAAGCATCCTAATACTTCTTTATGTTCTCCCAAATTGAGAAAATGTGAGATGAGAAATCTTGATAGGATGCCCATTCAAGTATAATAAAAGACAATGTCAAGTTGATTTTGTGGAGCAATGTATTCGCCTAAATCTCTTTGGGGATCTTTGCCTTCAGCAAGGGAGAATTTCTTGATATACTATCATGTCCAATCAAAACCAACCAATGATGTCTATTATTCATGCGATTTCCACCACTGGCACCAATGAAATAATTACATTGAAGGCACAATTGTGCTTGACCAATGAATCACTAAGTTAGTTGGAATTTAGCCAATTGCTTGATCTCCCAATCGCAACCCCAAACAAAGGAGCATTTAAATGCCATTAAAAAAAATTAGGTATACAAAATAGGAGTTGGAAGTTATAAGACTAGGAGGACGATGAACCTTCTAGATAGAGCTGTCCTTTTCCATAGAGCCATTGGTAATCATGTCTTCCTCAATAGATTTTGTAGAGTCTCAACTGTTTGATGAGCCAAGGGAGAGTGTAGGTGAGATGCCCCCAAAGACTGTTGCTAGTGGTGGAATTGCTATTAGAAATGCAAGAGTATTGCCTAAGAATATTGAGTGTGCTAAAAGATCCTTCTCAAAAAGTAAGTGATCATCATCTTAACTATAGGGGATATGAAGAGTAGTGAATATGGATGAACCATTGGAAAAGTACCAAGAGCCACAAGGAGATCAAATTGTAGTCTTTACTTTTTAAGGTATTTGACAAAAGAAAGTTGTAGAAGGCACTACCCCCAAGGATTGTATAGATAATGATTCAAGTACCTAAGATTGCAAAGAAATGAAGAAACAAATAGGATGAAGATGCCCTTTGGTGAGCTTGTTAGCTTCAAGAAGGTAAAAGCTGAGGTGTGTTGATATATGCCTCTCTAATAGGCTCATGTGAATTCACCTCTAGTTGGTGGGGGAAGATGTATTTAGACTCTTTTGAGAGAAGTAATTGGACCCGTGTGATCCGCATATAATTGATGATGTAAGCAAGCCACTTGCCTCAACCTATATAAGAGGCTCATTCTCATTGTAACTTAGAGCAACGCTTTGATCAATCGTCATGAATACTTTTCTACTTTGCATCTAGTTTGTGTCTTGCTCTCTTTTCTTTCCACACACACACACACACACACACACACAAATTCTCTCACATACACAATCATGAGGACTTTAAGGTATCATCCACTATAGCTATGTCCTTGAGCTCATGATTATGTGTGGAAGTACTTAAATTCCAACATGGTATTAGAGCCATATATATATATATGATCTTTTTCATCTGCCTCTTCCTAATCTCTTCACTCTCCATCTGCTCAGTGAGTCCTCTCCTCTTTATTCTCACCTATCTCTTGAGAGCTCATCATCGTCATCATATATATATATATATATATAGAAAGAGAGAGAGAGAGAGATCCTTGTTAGCTTTATCTTACTTTGAAAGGGGACAAGGGGAATCTTCTTCTTTGCAACTACTCGAGCTTGTCTAGTTACATCTCAAGCGTGATCTTCATATCATAGCTTAGCATCATTCGCGTTTTTGTAGCTTAGCATCAACACAACATTCCAGGAGGTGCAATAGTCTAATAGCGCAGTAAGTGAGTCTCCTTACTCCATTTTGACGATCTGAAAGATTATCAACCTAGTAAGCAATAACATTAAGTGGCATGTTAGGTTACAGGGATTGCTTCTACATGGCATCAAAACAATCGACCATCATCGACTTGACAAGCTCATCAGCTTGGCATCAGCATGCAACCAAGTAGCCACGACAATTATATTTGCAACAGCCCACCTTAGCCTTATCAACTCATTAGCTTCATCATCATCGTCATCATTTTGGCAGCCATTATAGTAGCACACTAGCAGCTTCAGTCTAGATCAGCAACAGCATTGCGCCATCATCGACAGCCCACCCAAGGCGCAACAGCCATGCATCAGTCGGCATTCCCAGCATCAATCACGATGGAGTGAGCATTCTGCGTCAGCCAGCTCAGCATACAACTCGACGTCCTCAATCACCCAGCTGCACAAACTGCGACAGCTCCAGCCCAATCATTGGCATCCAGCGCAAATCATGGCATCAACAATAGCCCACAAAGTTGCATCATCTCTCTGATTCGACCACCAGCGTGCAACTCGGTGCTGTTTGCCTTCTATTTGTTAGCTTATATTTCATTAAGGTATTAAAACCTTAATACCTTAATCCCTTAATACCACATTGCTTAGGCCCGCCTTCAAGCCCACATCGCTTAGGTCCCCCTTCAAGCCCACATGCTCTTGTAAGCACACCTTCACCTCTTCTGCATTCTCATCGTCAACAACTTGGGACACAATGTTTTGGGAATATTTGAAGAGCATCTTAGGCTCAAAAAGTACACCCCAAGGATCAAACACTATGGACAAGAACTTGCAAGATAGTATGGAGACAAAGCTACAACCACAAGAGCTCGACACCAAGAGAAAATCATATTTGCATGCTAGGAGCAATGGAGGGCTATTAGACATGCCTATTTTGGATCACCCCATCAAGAGCAACAAGAGAGCAACAAATGCAACAAAAGTTTGTGCATCATTAGGAGATTCATCCAAGGTGTCCAACAAAGAAGTTCTTCATTTACAAACTACTCTCATCGGGATTAATGTACTTTGGTTCTTCTATGTTCAAGTTCTCTCTTTCATTGAGAGTTACACTATGTGCTTGCCATTAAGCATAATCAACTATGCTTGGCCTCTCACTTACAGAATTTGAAGACCATAAAAATTTATTTTGTGGAGGTTAGGTTTTTCTTTTGGTATCTCTTGCAATCCTAGACTTCTTGTTTTTGAAATTCCAAAAGTAGTTTTTCTAGTATTCTTGGACTTGTTATTTTAAGTTCTAGAAGTCTTTCTTAGTAATCCTAATCTTCATGGGTACAAAAAGGAATTTATCTTGTAATCTTGGACTTTTTATTTTGAAGTTCCAAATATTGTCTTATCTAGTTGTAGTGAGTACCACCTAACTAATGATCCCCATTATTCATTATCCATCTCTTGCGTATTATTTGAGCCACAGAGGGTGCTCAAATATGTCTCTCTAATAAGCTCATGTGAATCCTCACCTAGTTGGTGGAACAATGGAGAGATGTACATAAACTCTTTTGAGAGAAGTAGTTAGACCCATGTGAACTTGACATCATCGATAATGTATGCAAGCCAATTGCCTCAACCTATATAAGAGGCTCAATCTCATTGTAACTTTGAGCAACACTTTGTTCAATCATCATGAATACTTTTCTACTTTACATCTAGTTTATGTATATCTCTCTTTTCTTTCCACACACACACACACACACACACACACACACTCTCTCTCTCTCTCTCTCTCTCTCACTCTCTCTCTCTCTCTCACACACACACACACACACTCTCTCTCTCTCACACACACACACACACACACACACACACTCTCTCTCTCTCTCTCTCACACACACACACACACACACACACACACACACACACACACACACACACACACACACACACACACACACACACACACACACACACACACACACACACACACACACACACACACACACACACACACACACACACACACACACACACACACACACACACACACACACACACACACACACACACACACACACACACACACACACACACAATCATGAGTACTTTAAGGTATCATCCACCATAGCTATGTCCTTGAGCTCATGATTACATGTGGAAGCATTAAAATTCCAACAAGGCAAGCATTGAAATTATTAGCCACAAGAAATTTGGAAGCTTTAGCCAAAATGGTGGTATGCTATCCTAGATATGAATGACATCATAAGCTCAGCATTCTACTATGCTCAAAGCTATGAGAGGAAAAATAAAATTTAGTATCCTTACCCTAGGTGACATGCACATTATAATTCACAAATCCATGGCTAGAACAACTTTCCAAAGATCCCCAATGTCAATGCCATGGCGTGAGAAAAGTTGTACTTGCTTGGACCAAGAGACTTGCAACCCTCATGCTACATATTCCTTAGACACTTTATTGACTACCCTAACCCTACCTTCATCACCACCTCTAAATATCTTTACCTTTTGGTAAAGTTTCTAGGGCATGAAATTAATCCTTATGAGGAAAGAATGCCCCTTTTATTCTTCAACATCAACGCATGCATACAAATGGTTGCCATGATATGATTGCACCTACATGAAACTCTTTTCCCATCCTACTATGTGGCACTAGTAGAAAACATTGTGGATAGTTGCTTTACTTTATGTACTCATCTCTTTTATCCATAGTCTTTCATTGAGCTATGGGATGTGGTTAAAGATTATACGCTTAGTAAGGGATATCTTAGCCTCACCTTGTAACCACTCTTGGAGGTATAAAGTAAAAAATAAAGAGAAAAAATAGAAAAGGAAAAACAAAATCAAATAAAAGAGAGAAAAAGCTTCAATTTAGATAGGTGCATAGCACGAATACTATTCCTATTGGTCCTCAAGTTGGGTACGTTTGTGGGTGGCATTGGTTAGCCAACTCTACTTATAACCCCTAGCCCTTTGCCTAGAGCACAATTTTAGGCCATGTCAAGGGCCTAGGATACCAAAGGCTTTCTTGGATGACTTATCACCCTGAACTTCACTGCACAATAAATCATACACTAAATTGGTCCTCAAGCGTGGGACAACATGGTAGGCTTGCTTGGAGCTTGACTTATCTCCCAATTATACATGCACAAGCATGATCATTACACAATAAGATAAACACAACCCTAGGGAGAGAACATTGATTTTAGGTTGCTGAAGATCCATGGTTGCTAAAGGATCATTTTAAGACCCTACAATATTCGTGGCTAGTTATCCTCTGCATCAATAGTATATCCGTAAGCCTTCTTTCACCTTCTAAAGCACCATCAATAGAATTGCAATCACACCTATGCCACACCCTCATGGATGGCTACAACATTTCAAAAGAATCATACCAGAATGACTATCCCTAGTATTAGGTTCTACAGCACGATATGCCATGGGATTGGGACTCATCTAGGAGAGGAGTAATGTTTACCCTCACCTTGCAATAAAGCAAGCATGCCAAGAACTGAAAGCATTTGCAAATTATTTGCAACAAATTTTTTGATTATGTGCCATGTAGCAATTTTCTTGTTTAAAGATGTTTGTTAATAGAAAATGAGAGCCATGTAAGTTGTAGTTATCATTTTGAAAAATCAAGTGAGCTTCACATGAACACCTAAGTGCATGCAAGTGTAGGTGGCCAACACAAGTGCAAGTTAGATGCTTGGGATAGGAAATCCTAAAACTTTTGTATAAAACGGATAAGAGATAATGGAAACGACTATTCAACTATATGCAAAATTGTGGTCTTTATGCTTGTGTGAGTGAGTGTGTGAGTGAGGGACATTGAGTGAGAAGACTATGCACCTTTCTCTTCTTCTCCATCCATTCTCTTGGGAAATTGCTTGTGATAGTGAGAGCTTGTGAGGTAGGGAGAGCGAGGAAGTGAGGGATATGGTAGGTGAAGTTTCCTCCATCTTTCTTCTTCTCCTTAAGCTATACCTAGTGGTTCATGTAACTATGACAATGATGAAATCAAGAAGACCAGTAAGTAGGAATATGTGTGGATTTTGGGGTGATGCTTGTCACTGTGTTACAACTATAACACGATAAGTGTTGATAAGCATGCTTACTACAACAGCCTTGAATCGATTTATCATTTTTTAGGCTACTTCATTGTGTTTCATGCATGTCTGAGTAGGTTAGGTGAGAGGTAGTTGTGATTTCATGAGTTGAACCCTTAAAACAATAAGGATGTGTTGGTGGTCTAGCCTTTGTGTGTGAATACTAGAACTCCTTTTTTGCATGGATGAGAGGGTGGTTACATCAGATGCCAATAGGACTTTGGATCTAGTACCTTTGCCCAAGGGCAAGAAAGCTATTTGTTGTAAGTGGGTCTATAAAATAAAGCATAATGCAGATGGTGCTATTAGCAAGTGTAAGGCCATGTTGGCTGCAAAAGACTATGGATAGATATATGGCATAGACTATTCTAATATAGATATATGGCATAGACTATTCTAATATACTTGACTTAACACACCATTAGAACACACGTCCATGCACATAGCAACTAGGCTCCACATAGGCATACCTTGTGCATCACATCTTGCACACATCTTGCATTTAAACCATCACACTTAAGCACAAAATCATTGGCCTCCCTTAGTGCACTTACGTGCACTAGCACCCCCTTAATGCTACACACAGGTGCTTGTAACCTGACCATGTACACAGTTAGGCACACCTGACATTAGTACATGAATGGTGTATCTTTGAGCACCTAGTACACAGACGCACTAAATACACCCTAACCCTTGCACCTTAATTAGTACACACCTTCCTTAAAACACATTGCACCTAGAGTGTTGCGCACATAAGTGCACATACATTCATGTACCTAAGAGCACTAGTGCACCTCCAGTGCACTTACACCTAGAGTGTGTACTTCCATCCACCCATCATACACCATAGTTATCATATATAGTTCACACTTACCATGCATTGTAGGCTACACACTTGAGCACACACATTGCATTAGCATAATATAGGTAGGTGCCTCTAGCATACAATCTTAATTCCCAAGGCACCATCCTTACTCACTAGTGCAGTCCTTTGGGGTTAAACTATGGGGCACACACCCTCATGCAATTCCAAACTACCTTATCACACCATCACACGTTAGGTATCACACCCATATAGGCATATATTAATGCATATGTAGGAAACCCCCTAGGAGTCACATTCTAAGTAAGATTTTTCCCTCAGACAATTAATCCATGTTACTCAGGTATAGGTTGTACAACTCTTGAAGTGGACTTTATGAATATTTTCCACCATCTAATTTTCATAATCTTCATCGAAAAACCTAAAGTATAGCAGGGTAGCCATAGGTTCAAGCTTGGAGCTTCCATTTTCTTCAACATTTGATATTTCTTGACATTTAAGGCTCTTCTTCAGCCATTCTACTCTAACAATGGGATCCATATTGCAAACATTGAAGGGGATTTGAGAATTTCAAGGCATTATGGAGCAAGATTTTGGGGATTTTACATATAGAGCTCAAATATCTTATCAATGAGTATTCAAAGGGATTCAAGTCACTTCTATTTTAAGGCTTTCATGCTCTAGAAGCATTGGATTGGGCTTATTCATAAAGATAATGGCTATGGAGCATTCTGGATCATTTTAGGGGGATTGTCTTCTACTTGATGAGGCTTCATTCTCATTGAATCATCTATATTATTCAATATTTCAAGAGGTAATCCATTCCCTTTTAATATCTAAAATCTCTCTTTATCCAATTGTTCAAGCCTATCCAATTGTTGATGGGAGATTATGGTTTGTTTGGATTTATGATGAACCATAAATCAGCTGTTAATGCCGCTTTAGATTGATTTAAAAAAATCTGGCTAATGATTATTGTATACCAAAGGAAATTTCTTTGGATCTCAATGCATGACCCCACATATGTAGCCCCTATCTCATTGAGAGTGCTATCAAATGTCCATGGTGTTGAGCTTTTTGCAACCACCAAACAACATCTCTTATACAAAAAACTCATTGTAGAGGAAGAGTTACATGTGGCTAGTAGGCTAGGATGTAAAAACTACATGGCATAGCAAATAGAATTTGAGCAAGAGATAGAGAATTAGAGTACATAGTAGATAAGAGGAGAATAACAAATTTCTTTAACTCCAAACAAGCTAATACAAAGATGGCTCTGTCTACCCCTGCACTTCCAATGTGAAGCTTTGATGGTAATCTATACAGAAGATAGGTGAAGATATTAAGGCTAGCGAGAATAACTTTGATTGGGTGAAATGATGGATCATGAAAGCTGTGAAGGGGTCATGATGGATGACCTTCCATATGCACCTGTGTCTGTTGACCTTCCATGTGCACGTGTCTGTTCACCTTCCATACGCATATGCATTTGTTGACCTTCCATGTGCACCTCCACTAGTTGGCTAGGGAGGAATATTCCAAGAAATATTTCCTACCCCTAGTCAAGGGCTAGTTTCATAGCCCTCATACCCAAAATAGGGGGTCTCTGATAGCTTCTTTACCTCGCAACTCAATGTGGTGTGTCTCGAGTTCCTACCAGCTTTAACTACTCTATTTAACCCAAAGGCTAGACCCACAATAGTTACCTTTTGGCCATATGGTTAGGACCCACCAATGTCTAGGCTCGCACGTGGCTTCTCCTCATAATGGGGGCCTTCTTTGAGCACCATGGATCATTGGTGGCACCTTATGAGGGTAGGGTATTGAACATATCTAAAACACCCCTTCAATGTCCACCCATCATAGGTGAACTAACTCCTTGGCCCAATGGCCTAATACCGAGTCTCTAAAGACTAACTTGAAGCAGATACTTTGAGAGTGCTTTGGTGAAGATTTCTGCTCCATCCTTCTGTGTTGGACAGTAGACCCCAGCTCCACTATCCCATCCTTGATCAAATCACGCACATAGTGATACTAGGTCTCTATATATTTTGTGCGTGCATGAAACATTGGATTCTTGGCAATGGCAATGCAACTCTTATTGTCACACCTTAGCATATTTAAGTCTCCATATTGCACTCCCATATGTCATAAGATCCTCCTTAACCATACTACTTCACATGTAGCAAAATATGCTACCTTGTACTTTTCTTCGAAAGAAGACAACGCGACTATTGGTTGCTTCATATTGATCCAAGGAGAGAGAATTCCTAAATACCATAGTCAAGAGTTCCCTCTAAGTATTTGAGCACTCGCATCCCACAACCTTCTAATGACTCTCATGGGGTTTGTTTGAGAACTTGCTCAAAACTCCAACAAAAGAACTAATATATGACCGAGTGTTGCACAAGTAGATCAAGCTACCGAACCTCCTATATCTCCCAATGTCTACTAGTGCTGATGTATCCTCAACGGATAACTTTGCATTAAACTTCATAGGTGTAGCTATCTCCTTGCACTCACTCATACCAAATGCTTTCAAGATCTCCCATGCATACTTCTTATGAGAGATGAAGATCTTTCCTTACTCTTACCAGACTTCAATCCCCAAACAATAGTGCAACAAGACTAAGTCTGTCATTTCAAACTCGGAGCTCAAAGCCTTTCGAGTTTGGTTGATCATATCTTCATAGTCACATGTAATAAGAAGGTCGTCCACATATAGGACAATAAGTACAGACTTTTTAACATCCCTGTAGACATACAAGTTAGCACCTGAGGCACATCTTTTGAAGTTTAAACTTAAAAAGAGCTTATATATTTGCGGGTACCATGCTCTAGGGGATGGTTTTAGCCCATATAATGCCTTCTTCAACTTACGCACTTTGTTATTAGAATGCGGGGCCTCAAACCCTAGTGATTGAACCATGCATACCTCCTCCTTGAGGTCACCATTTAAGAATACTCATTTAACATCCATTTGGTAAATTGGCCACGTATTGTGGGTGGCCATTGCAAGTACAATGCGAATAGTGGTCATTCTAGCAGTTGGAGAAAATAAAACTTGAAAATCAAACCCTTCAACCTATGAAGATCCCTATGCAACTAGTCTGGATTTGTAGTTTTCTAAGGTTCCATCATCTTGTAGTTGACCTTGTAGACCCAGTTGGTGCCAATAATCTTTCTCTTTGGTGGTTGATCAACTAGCTCCCAAGTGTCATTCTTCATAATGCTGCCATATTTAGCTTGCATAGCAACCTTCCATGCTAGATTTGCAACAAGTGCTTCTTCCAAGTCAACTGGCTCCTTTACTTCTCTCATAATCTTAGCCATCAAGGAGATATTGACTATGTGAGCAGAAGCCCTCCTCTATTCTTTGAGACCTCCTTGGTCCATCTACCTTCTTCTCAATAGATGTGGACATAGAATTACTTTAGTCATAGAGCTGCATCACCTATCACGACAATGGCTTTTTAGAATGGTATGATGTCAGGTTGGTGAACTTTCTCTTCATCATCCAAAGACGATTCTTCCTTCTCCTTAAGGATGGGGGTAGCTCTTTGGATAGGTTCATAGTGGATTACTTCTTTGCTTGATGATGAAGTGGAAGAACTTGCCTTCTCCTCCTCCATTATGTGCGACTACTCCTTGAACACCACATCAAGGCTTGCTATGATATTATTTTCTCCTTGATCATAGAATTTGTAAGCCTTTCGCTCATCAGTATAACCCAATAAGATATATTTTCTATTTTTTGGTTTTAACTTGTTTCTTTTCTCATCAAGAACATGTGCATAGCATTCATATCCAAAAGTTCTCAAATGTGAGACATATGGTTTCTTACCAGTGTAAGTCTCATGAGGTCTTTTTCCCTTGAGAGCCTTTGTGTAGCTCCGATTGAAAATGTAGATTGTAGTATTTACACCTCCGGCCCCAAAATAGTCTGGTAATCCCTTACCTTTTAGCATGCACCTTGCCATCTCCACGATGGTGTAATTCCTGCATTCCACAATACCATTCTATTGAAGTGTATGAGGCATCGTCAATTTACGCTTGATCTCTACTCTTGCAAAAGTCTTCAAACTTCTTTGGGTTGAACTCACCACCACCATCTTCTCTAAATTTCTTTACACTTTTTCTTATTTCATTCTCAACAAGCTTTAGCCATTCTTTAAACTTACCAAAAGTTTGAGTCTTATCACACACAAAGGAAGTACACCCACATCTTTCTAATGTAGTTGTCAACGATCAACATGAAATAAGAAGATCCTCCTAAGGCTTGTATAGGTATTTTACTGTACAAGTCAGCATGTACTAACTCTAGAGGAGAATTTGTTCTATTCTTGCTTTCTTGTGGAAATTCCTTTCTTTTTTGCCAACAACTTTGCTAGCACTATCAAGAAAATCTGCACTTGTCTTTTTCTCACTTCATGACCAAGATCAATTATGGCAACAAAGTGATAACAGATTTCTCCTAGTTTCTTGAACATACAACACACTTGAAAGCTTTTTGACTTCACCGTTTGCAGCAACAAAGGAAATGGTACATGTGCGCGTAGTATGGCATTTTGCATCATTTCCAACTGTCACAGTGATGGTGTAATGTCCCCATTACTTAGTTTATTTTAATGTACATATACATTCCAAATAAAATTAATTTATGTTGCACATTTTAAAAAAACTAGCTCTAATGATGAAATTGACTCTTATAATGAAGATAATTATTATTATTAATGAGGTATTATATACCAATTCATGAAAGAAAGACTTGGGAGACCCTCCCAAGACTAGCTTATTAAAACTATGTTTGTAGTATAGAACAACAAAAATAACTAGCCTAATGGATAGTCACTTGGCACTTATGTGCAGTTGGGTGATGATACTCCTGGGATGGGTGACCTCTTGGGAAGATTTTCCTACAAGAAGCTAGTGGGAGCTTCTCATGTGCAGCCAATGGTGCCAACAAAGCTTCACAGCCCGTTGCAAAGTATGCCAAGGCCAAGATGCCAAGGTCTATGCCTTGGTCACTGCCTTAATTGTAAGCCTTGGAGTGACGACCGCCTGATGACATGCCATGCGGTGCTCACCCATATATTCATAAATTTTTATCTTCGTGCTACAAAAATGGAGCTCTCTCTCTCTGACATCATCAATGATGTCATCAAAAGTGCTAAAAGAAAGCGTTCTCTCTTTGTCATCGATGATGCCATCGAAAAACACTAAAAAGCAAGCGTCCTCTCTTTTATCCCCCCCTCCACCCTGCAAAACTATAAATTGAGGGCTTGGGAATGACTAGGCAGGGGGAACAAGATCAATCTTGACGAGGACGAGAGGCCGATCGGGAAGGAGGAGACTCTATTTTGCAAGATGAATAGACATCATTCCATTCAACCCAAGGAAGGGGATACACTAAAGGTCTCTCATCCTCTTCTACTCTAATCAGAGAAGAGAAGACACCGAAGAACTTTATCCTATTCTATCAATCCCGCTAGAAGTCATATCTCTACTCATGTCCCTATTCCATCTACTAGAGAGAGAGAAGTATTTCTCTCCATGAGGCAAGAATAACCATCCGTGAGGCCTACATCATTGAATTCCACAATAACCATCATCATCATCACGAGTCTTACACCCTTGCTAACTTGTATTACTGCCGTGCTCTTTTTCTTCTACGAATCATATTTCTGTCATAGCCTCAAAGAAAAAGAAATTAAAAGTGAAAATTGCGAATGACCCTACTAACGTGGAAGCAATAGTTGGTGTTGCGAGCACGGGAGTCACTAACGGAGTCACAGGCGCAGATAACAACCCTTTAGCAATTTTGATATCACTGGTCTTTCTAAAAATTTATATCGGAACTCAATAGAGATAAGATAATTCTCTTAAGAAATACTGCGATCTTGGAGTATTCACTTTCCAATTATTAGAAAATATTATAGGCTAGAAACTATTAGAAAAACTACAAAATTCTAGAACTCAAGAGAAATCATGAGGAAATTTTCAAGATGGATTTATTAAGAACAAACCCCAAAGAAATTAGTCAAGGATATAGTTTAATCTAGAAGCTTTGACAGAAGATTTTACTACCGAAAATATCTCTAAGTTGAAGGAACATACTTAAGGCCAAGAGACTAGTTACAAGAATGTCATTATAAACCTTAAACTAATAGGTTAGAGACCCAAAAATCTAGATACCCTAGGGGAAGAGTTCACTATGTGAAATTCAAAGGTCGATTGCTACTAGGTTAATCATCACTTGAAAGTTGCATGATTGATTGAAGTCACAAATGCTTGAAGACATCAATCTTGTTTATGATTTTCTAGATTAGATCTTGATTGAATTAAGTATTGGAACATATAAAAATTGAGGACCATTATACCTCCCCCAAGGATAGGTGCTGAATCCCCATACCAAGAGGGGATGTTTTTACCACCATGGAAGCATGGACTGACTCCGATGGCAAGAGGTCTCCCAACAGGGATCACATTAAGTAAGTGATGGTTAGGGTGGGAGTGGGGATTTGGCTAGTAAACCCTTTACACACCTAGGAACTACTTGGTCCCTTGTATGGCCTGATTTCTACTTGGGACACCTAAAAAACGCTAGCTATAGGTGGATTTGATCTTGGTAACATGCAAATGTGCCAGATGAGGCAGCATGTGAAATTGTAAATTTTCTCCTATATGGGCAAGAGAACACACATTATGGAATATAATCAAGCAAAATTGTTTTATTCTAATTGTATGTGTGTGAGTAAATGATGCAAACAAACAACTCTGCATAAATGGATTTTTTATTAAAGAAGTTGTTTTTATATGTTTCACATAATGTGGTAGGTAATTAGATAACTAAGAAACTTCATAGAGGGAAGTGGGTGGAACAGCAGAGGGCTGGTCTTCATCATGTTGAGAATAATGTTTGTTAGTTGTTGAGTGAGGCTTCCCATCAGCAGAGAAGAATGGAAGTGGAGGGTCTCTACATTTGAAACTAGGTATGGAGCAGGGAATATGTATTATGGGTAGGTATTGAATGCACTGACTCATGTCAGTGGAAATCTGGAAGAATTTGCAATCAGGAAAATGATGAATCGGAGTTTATAAAGTTTGAAGCTCCCACTACTCTTCATCAATGCAAGATACATTGAGATGTATCTACTGGTATGATGAAATGAAAATATGAAGTCAAAGAAAGTGTCTTCCCGTTTACAAGATTGTGCTTTTGGAACAGAGAATTTGTGTTTGCTCTATAGAGTATGCATGAATTTAGAGCTGCAAAGACTGTGCAAAGTTATTTCAAGGTAGCAGATCAAGGAATCTAAATTTGATTATCTGATTAATTCAATAATTTGATTATTGAATTAATCAGATAATCTGATTAATTCAATAATCTGAAGAGTTATAGATTGAAAAGAGAGCTACAACTTTCCTTTTTAAAGCTAGGCGATCCAAGGTCTGGTTAGAAAGATATGGACTATTCTATGAAAAGCTATACGAGGCAATTTTTGTGCTCTATGAAGCAATTTTTGTGCTCTATGAAGAAATAGGTAAATTTAGTATCATCTACATCACCAACTCGCTTTCCCATGAAAGTCATCATGATTTTCCATTGCTGTATCGGTGCAAGCTCTGTTTTAACGCAGTAATGGAATGTCTACAATAGTGAAATGCTTGTAGCCATTGAATTGGCATGAAAATTTGTCGTGTTAAGCTTTGGTTACCTATGTATTTAGTTTATATTTATGTGTGCTCTGAGAAAAGAACAATAGAAAATATCTAGAATTTGTTTTACATTGATTGATGCAATCACGGTTTGTGGGGCAGTTTGCTGCATGGGGTTGCTATCCCTAAAAAATAGGCGTTATGTGAATCTGAAAGCTCATGTTGTCAGAGTTTATGCCATGGATGTTTCACCATTATATCTTCTCTAAAAGTGGTAAAATCTGAGCTTGAAGGTTTGAACTATTTAAGTGTTGAGTTGAAGTCTCAGTGAGGAGTAAGTGATCAAGAATTCTGGATCATGTGTCTAGTAGTGTTGTTTCGTGGGTTTTGTTGAGGGAGGATCTTTGGTCTTTATCATGTGGTGTTGTCTTGGGGGTTGTTAGAGGCCGACTACCCAATTCACCTACCATAGATTGGTGCCCCCATTGAGGATCTCCCGTGTTGAAGATCTTTTGTTGATCTTATCGATTGGGAAGTGTAAGGTTTGGAAACCAACCTATACACAAACTTAAGCATGGTAGCTTTTGGATACAAACCCTTCTTTGGAACTGAAAATGAGGGTGCTAATCAGTTTATCAAGAGATTGGAGTGGATGGCTTACCAAGCTCAAAGAGACACTAATGCAGATAAGCTTCAAATGATCAGCATGTTGCTTGAAGGTTCTGCAAGATTATGGTGGAACTCATTGAATGAAGAGACAAGGGAAAATTGGAATGAAGTAAAAAATGAGTTCCTTACAAGGTTTGCAACTAAGCAAACCCTTGAGAGTTGATGGAAATCTTTGGAAAATATGTTTCAGGGAGAAAATGAGTAAGTGTCTAAATTTGCTATGAGATTTGAAGCAAAATGGATAGAAATTGCACAGAGTATGGAGCAACCTCCTAAGATGTTCTTGAAAAAGGACAAGTTTGTTTCATTGCTTAAACCTGAAATTAGAGAAAAGATTCTGATCAAAGACCCTAATACATATGAAGATGTAGTTAAAATAGCCAAGGAAAAGCAAAGGAAAATACAATTGAGGTTGGATCAATCAAGAGGTATTGTTGTACATGCATTTTTACTGCCTAATCAAGTTGACAGTGTTGCAAGAAATGCAAGACATCAAGCTGTGAATCTTCATGGGGCATTTGAAAGAGCGGAGAATGGAACTCAACAAGGTCATAGGAAACCTAATGATGATGTGATAAACTGCAGGAACACTTGGCAAATCTGAATTTGAATATGAGCCTATTGCAACCAAGGCAGCCTCAAATGCAACCTAGATTTAGAGGACCTCTAAGAAATAGATGGGAAAACTTTGAATGCTTTATTGCAAGGAGAGTGGTCATATTGCTCCTGATTGCCCTTTTTCAAGAAGAACATGAGGGAGATGTATCCCATGCCACAAGGGAATGCTAGGCAAGATGCTAGACCTCAACAAGAACAAAGGCCACTTGAACCAGCTAGGCAACGGTTGGAAAGAAGACCTAATCAAGGCACATCGGGTATGAATTTGATAAAAACTAGCATGTCTAATGATGGGGAAAATGCAGATGTTTTTGCTAACAAGAGAGTCAAAGAGAGGGATACTGAAACTGAAACTCAAAGGGCAGCGAGGATTAAAAAGGGAAAACAGGTTGCAGACGATCCAGAAACCAACAAGAAAGCTAGACCACGAAGGAAGATTCAAATGGGAGACTTTGCTTTAGGAGTCAATCAAGTTCCTTACAACCTACTTGAAGACTTAAAAGGTAAAAAGGCTGATGTTACATATGGTTAGCTACTGCAGATGAACTCATCTCTGAGGAGGAAATGGCATCGTTTGGTTAGCATCAGGAAAGGAAAAACCCAATCTGGGCATGTTGGAGTGGTATACCTATCAGATGTGAAAGACATTATACTTGTCATGGACGCATGGATACATGGAAGGAAAATTGATCAAGTTTATGTTGATGGTGGTGCACAAGTTTGTGTAATCACTGAAGAAGAAATGTTGCAAATGCATCTTAAAATGACAGGGAAGTCATTTTTTAAGGTCAAAATGGCAAATATCTCAAAAGTGAAATGTTTGGGAGTCATTGAGAGCTTGGAGATCAACATTGGATGCCAAAGAGCATGTTCGGATTTCCATGTTATGCCTGCAAAACTTGGGACATATCCTCTCATTTTGGGACGACTGTGGTTGATTGGTATGAGATCTAGAAAAGACTAGTATAGAGGTCAATTGGAACTTTATCTAGAGAAGCCAGTTCATAAGAGGGTGATCTTTGACATGAAAACAGGGTCCAGCATTCAAAGTGGACATGAAAGTGATGTTGGAGGTGATGAAAGTAGTGATTCAGAAAATTCATGCCTTGATGAGAAAGATAGAGAATGGGAAGCTGGCCTACTCTCTAGGGATGTTGACCTCTTTGGGTTGCAATCTAGGGTTCAAAAGGAGAGAAAAAAGTGGTAAATATTGCTATAGAAAGTACAGAATTCATGCACGAAACTTGTGATCAGCAACATGAAATGAATGTTGGACTGCTTAAACTTATGAATAAGCTAACTTGACTAATGACGAAAGAGATGAATATTCAACTATTGTTCAAAAATACCCAAAACTGTTTCCTATAGAATATCACCAACTGAGGGGTACGAACAACATTATGCACCATATCAAATTGAAAGAAGGGTATAAACCAATGGCTCAAAAACTTAGGAGACTTGGTACAATTCAGGAAAATGTACTTAAAGCTAAAGTTCAGAAGTTGCTTGATGCTAAATTTATCTATCCTGTTGATGATGTAGAGTGGGTGTCTCCTGTTGTAATCAGACCAAAGAAGAATGGAAAGTGGAAAGTATGTGTTGATTTCAAGCCTCTTAATGCAAGTACTAAGAGAAGCTACTATCCTCTTCCGTTTCAGGATGAGATCTTGGATCAAGTGGCTGGTCATGAATTTTACAGTGTGTGTGATGGATACTCGGGATATTTCCAAATCAGAATAGTAGAAGAAGATCAAAAGAAAACAACATTCATTACCCCATGGGGATACTTTTGTTATAGAGTGATGGATTTTGGTCTGATGAATGCATACGCTAGCTTTTCAAGATGGGTTAGTTGGGTGTTTGCCCCTTTCATTGGGAAATCTTTACGGGTATTTATGGATGACTTTTGTGTGTATAGCTCAAGGGCATTACACTCTAAAAAACTTGATGAAGTTTTTTGCAGACTTGATGAGGATGGTGGTCAATTGAACCTTGATAAATGTAAGATAGCAAGAACTAGAGTGATACTCTTGGGTCATGAAGTGTCTGCTAATGGTATTCCACCTAAGCCTAGTAAATTTGAGGCTTTACTTCTTATGGATTCTCCAAAAATTGTAAAAGAACTAATGAGCTTTGTTCAAAAGTTGAGGTACCTATCAAGGCCATTATGCTCGTTGAATATGTATATCCTTTACAAAAAGCAACTCAAAGGGATCCTTTAGTTTGGACGCAAGTTGAAGAGGATGCATTCTTGCATATTAAAGAAAAGTTAAGCACTTTGCCAATTCTTATGTCTCCAAACTGGGATGAACCTTTCATTAGTATCAGTGTTGGAAAAAATGTAGTGGGATCCATTTTAATGCAGAAGGGAAAAGGGATGTCTTATATGAGGTCGGTGTTTTATATAAGCAGATCCATTGGAGCAATTGAAAAAGCTTGGATGGACGAAGAGTTGCTGGTATGGGGGCTGGTTTATGTAGTTAAAAGATGGAAATCATACTTGATTCAAAAACCATTTGTAGTACTTACTAGTTCCCGGTGGCTTCCACAGGTTTTGCGATCTGCTGAAAATGCTCCAAGAGTTACTAAGTGGCTGCTTGACAACACCTAGAAACAATGCCTAGCATTGCAAAACTTTTTAGCAATATTCTATACAATTGACACATTGTTACCAAATTTTCACATTAATTTAATGCAGATGCGATCGTAATTTCGTCTTTGGAGGACGTGTCTCTGTAGTCCGACAAGTGGAAAATCCTAGTTCAAAGGATTTTTATGCTAGAGGGTGGACTTAGGAAAATACCAAATAGAATTCGATAGTTTTATCTAATAAGAAGGGATTATTTTTGATTAGTGGAACCATGAGTATTTGAGTTAATATGAGCAAGGAGGGGAAACATTTTGATAATGGCAACCTCATAGGCAAAAATGCAAGAGAGGTTAGTTGTATAATGAAAGTGGAAAAGTAGCTAACATTTTAGCCTAACAAAAAAAATATTATGTAAGAGAGGATGCTAGTTGAAAGAGAAGGGGGGGTGTTCTTTTATGTCTTATGGTTCTAAAGGTTAGGAAATGAGTTTTTTTAAAAAAACCATAACTAAAAGAAAAAATGTTGCATGTGGATTTGAAGAGGTTATGACCAAGGAGAGGGCGCCCTCATCTTGGGGGGCACATCATAGTGGGAGATGAAGAGAGGGAGAAGGGGAAAAGACTAAGTGGAAGAGGAAGAGAAAAGGGAGAGAAAGTCCAAAAGCCAATGGGAGAAGAGGAAGGGGAGGAGTTAGTGGAAGTTGAAGAGTCATGAGAAAGAGAGGAGGGGATACCATCCTATAAAGAGGGAGAGAGAGCAAACTAAAAAGGGAGGAGGGTGCCATCATCAAGAAGGGGATACTATCATCATGAAGGAAGTGCCATCAATTCAAGCCATCCAAGCAAGAGGATTTGAAGAAACAATTGAAGTTGGAGAGAGCAAGAAGAGAGAATTGAAGCCATGCATATTTCATAGCCATTACCATGTCTTCTCCTTCTACCTCTATTTTGGAGCCTTTCTCTTCTCTTCTCTCTTAGTCATCAACATAAAACCATGGAAGCTAAGCTCGTATGTTTGGACTTAATCAAGATTAAGTCATAAAAGAGTTACAAGTGGCTATTTCCATGGCAACAATGCAATTGGCCAATTGATCTCTTGGGAGAGGGAAAATGATGAGCTCACCATTGGGAACAATTGGATAGACTCCCCTTTGCTGGACTACAAAGGACACGGCTCCCAAAGACGCAATTACGAATCTCGTACTTTACGTAAGTGTCTTAACTTGTTTAACATTAAAAAAAGTGATTTTACATAAATATTTCTTTAGTTTGGAATTTTTACAAAATGTCTTTGAACCTCAATTTCAACTCTAGATAGTTTTTAGAATTTATGTAGGTCTTATTTTTATTTTAAAAATAAAAAACTGTTAAAGATGCTTTAAAATGACTTAAAAATGACACAAATAAATTTTTATAAAATGGCTGTTTGAAAATTTATAAGTTGTGATATTGTTTCTATAAATTTTATGACTCAAAATATTTACTGAATTTTTATCATAATTTTTAAAGATGGTTTATATATATTTAAAAATTCAAAAATAGTTATTTTTAAAGCAAAATAGCAGTTTACATTTAAATAAAAATGTTCTCTATCAATAAAAATATGGATCTTTATATGAAAAGCTAAAAAGACAATTCTTGATTGCTGATGAATTTTTTTAAGCTTTAAGATGAAAAGAAACATCAGTTTAATTATATTTTACTGAAAGAACATTTACATGAACATGGTGTTTTTATTTTAAGTAAATAAAACGATACGTGGTGTACTATTCAATAACACAGGGATGGGTGAAAAATGAGAGATGCAATAGTATTTTATGATGTTTGCTGATGATAAAAAAATTATAACCTTAAATTTAATTTACAAATATAAAAAACGTAATAAAATAATTATTTGATGGCATGAGGAAAAGCCTCAGCATCCATATTTAATATTTACATTTTGTTTATATTAAAAAGAAGTCATCTGATGATTGTGATTCAGAGTGGAGGGCCACTAGGACTAACTGATAAATTAAACGAAAATATGGGGATTTAAAATGAATTATGTATGTGTTTATCGCTAGAGTAGAGAGAGAGAGTACCTGTTTTTATCCTGATTGATATTTAGTGAAGACAAAGAAGGAAAGGACGTCATACTCGCAAAACGAATTAAGTATTTAAATACTAAAAAGCAACGACGAAATTGCAGTACGGAGTGGAGAAACGTTTATCAAGGGATTAAAGTTTATGGGTTTTTAGAACGTTAGATGCTTTGATTTGAATGTTTACTGTTATTTAATAAATAAAATGAATTAATTCTAATTAGTTGGAGAAGAGAAATATAAAAGAAAATTTAAATGGGGGTATTCAAATAGATCCAAGGGATCTACACCATGAAACAAACTTCTTAAAGTCAAACATCAAAGCTTCCTGAATAAACCACCACTAGTATGGCAGGAGAAATTTATAAGGAGCCGCTCCTGAAAGACGGAGGGAAACTGTAGTTATCCTAGGTTAGCATTTTAGTGCCCAATATAAAGACCTAGTTGAAAAAGGTTGAAAAGAAACGAAGTGTGAGATTAAGTATGTTTACTGGAGTTTAGATATCTATAGTTGGACTACTACGAACAAACGTTGTAAATACTGGAAGGTTAAACCAAATTAGTAAAGTTAGTATTAACAATCACCTGTTAGTGCAACAACTCCTAGGAGTTGGCTTGACATCCGTGTTAAAAGTGGCTTGGTCTTTGGCCAGTCATTTTTTGGTGCGTTTGCCGGGAGCCAAGTGCGCTCGAACGGGTGATCAATTTTCCTAGGGTATTTAAATCCTAGGTGTTATTTATGAGTGAATACACAGTCTCTTTTCTAAGGGACTATTTTCCTAATTTTCCCCAGGAGTGCCAAAGAAGAGTGCTATATTGGGCGAGAGATACAGAGTTAGTAGAGGGAGGTGAATATTTTGGCCCTAAATTAAATGTGGACGTAGAGCAATTATCCTCTTGGAGTTGGGGTTACAACGATTGTGCACAAACCATAGTTCTACTAGCAACACATTTTAGGCTAATAGACGCAGTAGAGATAAATATAATTAGTGTATCGTACCACTTCGATTGGTATTATCGCAGCTCTTACCGAACCTTTAGAAGAGTGGTCTGGGATGATATATATAAACCATCTTTAAAAATTCTGATAAAAATTTTGATATAAAGACCAAGCCACTTTTAACCCGGATGTCAAGCCAACTCCTAGGAGTTGTTGCACTAACAGGTGATTGCTAATACTAACTTTACTAATTTGGTTTAACCTTCGAGTATTTACGACGTTTGTTCGTAGTAGTCCAACTATAGATATCTAAACTCCAGTAAACATACTTAATCTCACACTTCGTTTCTTTTCAACCTTTTTCAGCTAGGTCTTTATATTGGGCACTAAAACGCTAACCTAGGATAACTACAGTTTCCCTCCATCTTTCAAGAGCGGCTCCTTATAAATTTCTCTTGCCATACTAGTGGCGGTTTATCCAGGAAGCTTTGATGTTTGGCTTTAAGAAGTTTGTTTCATGGTGTAGATCCCTTGGATCTATTTGAATACTACCATTTAAATTTTCTTTTATATTTCTCTTCTCCAACTGATTAGAATTAATTCATTTTATTTATTAAATAACAGAAAACATTCAAATCAAAGCATCTAACATTCTAAAAACCCATAAACTTTAATCCCTTGATAGACGTTTCTCCACTCCGTACTGCAATTTCGTCGTTGCTTTTTAGTATTTAAATACTTAATTCGTTTTGCGAGTATGACGTCCTTTCCTTCTTTCTCTTCACTAAATATCAATTAGGATAAAAACAGGTACTCTCTCTCTCTACTCTAGCGATAAACACATATATAATTCATTTTAAATCCCCATATTTCCGTTTAATTTATCAGTTAGTCCTAGTGGCCCTCCACTCTTAATCACAATCATCAGATGACTTCTTTTTAATATAAACAAAATGTAAATCTTAAATATGGATGTTGAGGCTTTCCCTCATGCCATCAAATAATTATTTTATTACGTTTCTGATATTTGTACATTAAATTTAAGGTTATAATTTTATTATAATCAACAAACATCATAAAATACTATTGCATCTCTCATTTTTCACCCATCCCTGTGTTATTGAATAGTACACCACGTATCGTTTTATTTACTTAAAATAAAAACACCATGTTCATGTAAATGTTCTTTCAGTAAAATATAATTAAACTGATGTTTCTTTTCATCTTAAAGCTTACAAAAATTCATCAGCATTCAAGAATTGTCTTTTCAGCTTTTCGTGTAAATATCCATATTTTTATTGATAGAGAATATTTTTTATTTAAATGTAAACTGCTATTTTACTTTAAAAATAATTATTTTTGAAATTTTAAATATATATAAACCATCTTTAAAAATTCTGATAAAAATTTAGTAAATATTATGAGTCATAATGTTTATAGAAAAAATATCATAACTTATAAATTTTCAATCAACCGTTTTATAAAAATTTATTTGTGTCATTTATAAGTCATTTTAAAGCATCTTTAACAGTTTTTTATTTTTAAAATAAAAATAAGACCTACATAAATTCTAAAAACTATCTAGAGTTGAAATTGAGGTTCAAAGACATTTTGCAAAAATTCCAAACTAAAGAAATATTGATGTAAAAGCACTTTTTTTAATGTTAAACAAGTTAAGGCACTTACGTAAAGTACGAGATTCGTAATTGCGTCTTTGGGAGCCGTGTCCTTTGTAGTCCAGCAAAGGGGAGTCTATCCAATCGTTCCCAATGGTGAGCTCATCATTTCCCCTCTCCCAAGAGATCAATTGGCCAATTGCATTGTTGCCATGGAAATAGCCACTTGTAACTCTTTTATGACTTAATCTTGATTAAGTCCAAACATACGAGCTTAGCTTCCATGGTTTTATGTTGATGACTAAGAGAGAAGAGAAGAGAAAGGCTCCAAAATAGAGGTAGAAGGAGAAGACATGGTAATGGCTATGGAATATGCATGGCTTCAATTCTCTCTTCTTGCTCTCTCCAACTTCAATTGTTTCTTCAAATCCTCTTGCTTGGATGGCTTGAATTGATGGCACTTCCTTCATGATGATAGTATCCCCTTCTTGATGATGGCACCCTCCTCCCTTTTTAGTTTGCTCTCTCTCCCTCTTTATAGGATGGTATCCCCTCCTCTCTTTCTCATGACTCTTCAACTTTCACTAACTCCTCCCCTTCCTCTTCTCCCATTGGCTTTTGGACTTCCTCTCCCTTTCCTCTTCCTCTTCCACTTAGTCTTTTCCCCTTCTCCTTCTCTTCATCTCCCACTATGATGTGCCCCCCAAGATAAGGGCGCCCTCTCCTTGGTCATAACCTCTTCAAATCCACATGCAACATTTTTTCTTTTAGTTATGGTTTTTTTTTAAAAACTCATTTCCTAACCTTTAGAACCATAACACATAAAAGAACACCCCCCCTTCTCTTTCAACTAGCATCCTCTGTTACATAATATTTTTTTTGTTAGGCTAAAATGTTAGCTACTTTTCCACTTTCATTATACGACTAACCTCTCTTGCATTTTTGCCTATGAGGTTGCCATTATCAAAATGTTTCCCCTTCTTGCTCATATTAACTCAAATACTCATGGTTCCACTAATAAAAAATAATCCCTTCTGATTATATAAAACTATCGAATTCTATTTGGTATTTTCCTAAGTCCACCCTCTAGCACAAAAATCCTTTGAACTAGGATTTTCCACTTGTTGGACTACAAAGACACGTCCTCCAAAGACGAAATTATGATCGCATCTGCATTAAATTAATGTGAAAATTTGGTAACAATGTGTCAATTGTATAGAATATTGCTAAAAAGTTTTGCAATGCTAGGCATTGTTTCTAGGTGTTGTCACTGCTGGCTTTGCAAGAATTTGATTTTACATGTTTGAAGGAGGATACTATATGACCTAGCTTAGCTGATATCTTGACTTATAAAGAACATGTTGAAAGTGCAGTTGTTATAAGACGGAAGCTGATTCCGCATCCACAAATTCATGAGGAGATGAAGGATAAAGATGCTACCTTGCTTTTTGATGGTAGTTATAGAAGAGTGCTAAAAAAGGGAAGATTGGGTTTTGTCTTTATGGATGCTGAAAATCAAGAAGTCTTTTCTAGAAGTCAAAAAAGTAAAGAGATACAAAGTAACAATGAAGCTGAATATGCAAGTTTACATGTTGGCCTAAAACAGTGTATTCGGCTAGGATACAGGAAGATAGTTGCAAAAGGAGATGCTATGTTGGTGGTTCGACAGGTTCAAAATGTTTGAAAAGCCAATAAAGATATTTTGAAGGACTAGCTATTTAAGATAAAAGGCCTCATAAGGCAGCTACAAAAATTTGAAATTTGGCATATTGGTAGGGAAAACAATCGTAGAGCTCATGAATTGGCTAAAAATGCTATTTCCAGGTATGTTGTAGCAATGAGGGTGGATAATCCTAGATATGAGGGCAGGGAGAGCCTTCACCTAACGGAAGAGTTTCTAAAAACTGGGGAGTTAAGGTCATTGGCTGATAAATACCAAAGGTATACCATTATCAGAAAGACTAGGGCATATGTGCTCATAAATGATTAGTTGTACATGAAGGGGATTGATAATGTACTAAGAAGGGTGCTGGATAGTTATGAGATTCCTACTTATTTATCTTCCTATCATGAGGAAGCATGCGGTAGTCATTCTGGTTTTGAGCTTACCAAAAGGAACATTTTGTTAGGAGGACTTACTTGGCCTAGTCTAAGTGATGATGAGTGAAATTTGTCATGCTTGCCAGTCATATGCAAAAAGGATACTAATTCTAGAACTTGCTAAAGCCATTGTTGCCTATGTACCGTTTGAGAAGTGGGGTTTGGATTTTATTAGACCTTTGCCTAGTACAAAAATAGAAAAGTCTTACATCATTATTGCAGTTGATTATATGACCAAATGGCCTAAAGCTAAGGCTACAAGGAATTGCAAGAAAGAGGATGTAACTCAGTTTCTCATGGAGGACATATGTTGCAGATTTGGAATATCACTAGAAATAGTGACAGATCAAGGTCTTGGCTTCATGAATAAGCTATTGAGAGAATTAATAGGGAAACTAGACTTGAAACACATATTTGCTACTCCTTATTACCCTCAGTGCAATGGACTGGTGGAAGCATTCAATGGAACATTACAGAAGGTTCTCTTTAGGTTAGTGGAAGATCATCCTAAAGATTGGGACAATTATCTACATCAAGCTTTGTGGGCTTGTAGAACAATGCAAAAGACAAGTACATGATTCACCCCTTTTCAGCTAGTATATGGTCAAGATTCTTTATTGCATATGAATGTCATGTTCCTTATGATGGAGTTTGTAAGAAAGCATTGGTTAAATAAAAAAAAATTGGGAATTGACAAGGGACTGAACTTGCATACCCTACAGTTGGATAAACAACAAGCAATGAATTGTTATGAAAAATAGATTGTGAAGAGAAGGGATTGGTTTAATACATAGTTGAAGAAGAAGAATCTTGCAGAGGGAATGCTAGTTATGAGATATGACAGTAGCTTGGACTCTACTTACAAAGTTTTGAGTTAGATAGGAAGGACCTTCCCTCATCAAGCAGAAGTTTAAAAATGGCACTTACTTGCTACAAAGTATAGATGGGGCTGTTCACAACAGTAGAATCAATGGGTTCCTTCTAAAGAAATACATCTATAGAATCCTATAAATAAAAAGGATGTAGGTAATGTACATACTATACATAAAGTAGGTTGCTTTCAGTTTACTGTTTGGGGCAGATTCAGTTTTCTAAAATCTGGTGTTGATCATATGGTTGTATATGATGTACAACATATTCAACATGTGCTTTGACACTTAATAAAGATCTCTGTCAAGCTTGGTGTTGATCGGAGCAAGAATGTGAGAGTTATGGTCTCTAGAAGGTCGATGTTTGAAGTAGATTACATGCAGAAATTTAGGGATGCAAACTGTGCAGAGCTAGTTCAAGGTAGTAGATCAAGGAATTTGACTCTGAGTTCTTTCAAAGAGTTATAGATTGAAAAGAGAGCTACAACTTTCCCTTTTAAAACTTGGCAATCCAAGGTCTGGTTAAAAAGTTATGAGTTGTTCTGTGTAGTGCTCTATGAAGTAGATTTTCGGGAAAAGGAGTTTGTCTTTGTCAGATGTTTTCAAAGCTTTTAATAAAGGTTTGTTCACACTGTGTTCCAAACCAGGGGGTGGCTAATCATGGTGAGTGAAAATGAGCGACTGGGGACATGATGCTGTGTGAAGTCAAATGGGGTAACACATGCAAATATCATTTTTTTGTCTTTCTAACACTTACATCTAGCGGGAGTCGGGTTGATAAATGGAAATCCTAAGTGGTACCATGCATGTTCGACATGTGGTTGTGATATTTCAGTTTTGAGACACACACTTCATGCAGAAAGAGAATAAAATGTATTCTAATTTTTTATTTTGAGTCCTCGAGTGGAATTTTACGTGGCAAGGGCCATGTTTGCCATCTAACAATTAAGGAAAAGCAAGGGACAACTTGAAAAATTAAGGGAAAAAGCAAAAACGTGAGTATTTTTTTTGGGAAAAAAGAGAAGAGAAGTGTTCAACACAAGACAATCAACATGAGAGGGAGAAAGAGAGAGAATGAGAGGGAGGGAGAAGAAGAATCTTGCAAGCTGAAGAAGGGAGAAATCTAAAGCTCAGAAGAAGAAGAACAAATTGTTAGAAGAAAGAGATCGTGAAGCTAAAGTAATTGGAGCCGTGGAGCATGATGGCAAGGCTACTGAAGTCAATGTGCTGATGCGAGTTCTCAGTTTTTAGATGATGGTAATAAGAGTCTTCCCTTTTTCTTGTTTTCTTCTACTGCTTTGTGGGGCGGCAGAGAGTTTGCAGATCAGTTCTCGTGTATGGATATGAGTGAAAGATAACAAAGGGTTGTTCTTCATCATGTTGAGAATGATGTTTGTTAGTTGTTGAGTGAGGCTTCCTTGTAGAGAAGAATGGAAGTGGAGGATCTCTACATTTGAAATTGGGTATGTAGCAGGGAATATGTATTATGGGCAGGTGTTGAATGCACGGACTCAAGTTAATGGAAATCTAGAAGGATTTGCAATCGGGAAAATGATGAATCGGAGTTCATAAAGTTCAAAGCTCCCACTACTGTTCATCAATGCAAGATACACTGAGATGTATCTACTGGTATGCTAAAATGACAATTTGAAGTCAAAGAAAGTGTCTTCCCGTTTAAAGATTGTGCTTTTGGAATAGAGAAGTTGCGTTTACTATATAGAGTATGCATGAATTTAGGGCTATAGACTATGCAGAGTTGTTTTAGGGTAGTAGATCAGGGAATCTAACTCTGAGTTGTTTCGACGACTTATAGATTGAAAAGAGAGCTAATTTTTTTTTTTAAAAGCTTAGCGATCTGAGGTCTGATTAGAAAGTTATGACCTGTTCTATGTAATGCTATATGAGACAAGTTTTGTGCTCTATGAAGCAATTTTTGTGCTCTATGAAGAAACATGTGAATTTAGTATCATCTATGACACCAACTCATTTTCCCATGAAAGTCATCATGATTTTCCACTGCCATATTAGTGCAAGATCTATTTTGATGCAGTAATGGAATGTCTACAACAGTGAAATGCTTGTAGCCGTTGAATTGGCATGAAAATTTGCCGTAAAAAGCTTTAGTTACCTGTGTATTTGGTTTGTATTTATGTGTGCTCTGAGAAAAGAAGAATAGAAAAAATCTATAACTAGTTTTACACTGATTGATGCAACCATGCTTTGTGGGGCAATTTCTTGCGTGGGGTTGCTATCCCTAAAAAATAAGAGTTATGTGAATTTGAAAGCTCGTGTTGTTAGAGTCTATGCCATGGTTGTTTCAGCATCAGATCTTCTCTAAAAGTGGTAAAATCTAATCTTGAAGGTTTGAAGTATTTAAGTGTTCAGTTGAAGTCTCAATGAGGAGTAAGAAATCAGGAATTTTGGATCATGTGTTCAATAGTGTTGTTTCATGGGTTTTGTTGAGGGGGGATCTTTGGTCTTTATCCTATGGTGTTGTTTTGGGGGTTTATTAGAGAGGCCTACTACCCAATTCACCTACCAACATAATCAAGGCAAGTACGCTACAACTGATATTAGAGCCAAAAGAAATCAAAAACTTGGTACTTGTAGCTTGAGATGTGAGATGTTTTCCCCTTTCTCTTGTTGATGGGACCAAAAACGGGCTAGCACTAGCTATGGCACTAGAGCTGGACCCTCATGCACACAATAGACACCTCCACCACCACATGGCCTCGCAGGCCAGGAGTACTTGTAATAAGTAAATGTACACTAGATACTTCTAATATTGCGTTTGTAGCTGGATAAGAGTCCAACGACACCTTCCCCAAAACCCTTAAAAGGGGGTATCCCACACATATTGGCAATAAGTGCCACGTATCACAGACACAGGAGGCACCCCATCGGCTGATTGTTGTGGCCCCACTGTAGCTCTCCTACATCTTGCGGGTTGGCCCCTCGATGCACTGCTTTTACATATAAATACATTTGCACAAAACTCCTCTCTTTTCAGCAAGATCTAGGAGATACCATGCTTCTCACCAATAAATTTCCCCAAGAAACGAACGACTATCCTATGGCAAGGGGAATCTCACCCTCTCAAATGTAGGTCAAGTATAATTCAACCAATTGCTATGCATTTCCAGGGGTTGTTACCACATGTATGATCAATGCAATAGTGGATGTCTCATTGTGCACAAACAATTATGTTTCGAAATCAGCCTATGTGCTAGTACGCAAACAGTCTTTCCATGAATTCCAACTAATATATATATGCTTCATTGTAAAAATGTAGCACCAAGGTGAACCTTGTGCTATTAGATCCTTTATTTCCAAATAGGCCATTTTCTAAATGCTATGCATAGAAAAACCAATCAGAATTTATATTATTTCAACCCTCAAACTGTTGCACAAAATCCTACTCCCCCTCACCGCTTAACTTTTGCTTTGTTGCATAGGTGTATAGATATTATTTTGTCATAATTTAGTGTATAAAGAGCAATAAATCGCACATTGTAGCAAAAATATAGGGCAAATTGAGGCCAAACCTCATGCTTTGCCCCACCATACATCGACAACCACTTATTATATTTTTTCGTATTTTTCTAAGACATATTTCTATTTTTTCTCTTATTGTTTCTCATTTTTCTCTATTTTCCTCTATTTTTCCAATAAAAAATTGATATATTTTTAGAGCTATGGCTCTTGATTGTTAGAACAACAGAAATATAGATTTTATTAGCATTTTATCCCATGTGTATTGGTTTATCCCACCCGAAAACACTAAAAACTCTATTTTTCTCATTAAAACATTGTTTTATGGGTTTCTAAAAATTATTTCCAGCATTTTGACTTTATGTTTTCTGATTTTTTCATAATTCAAGCATAGAACAAATAGTATAAAATATGTCTACCAATTTTCACTCCATAAGAACAACATCGGCTCAATCAAATGTCAAAAACAAGCAAATTTCCTTTGTAAAATAGAATTACCGATTTTTTCCTTCTTTGCAGGTTTTAAAATCTAATGTGGGACTGCAGATCAGCCCTCATTAAAGGCTCAGCCTACCTTCGAATAGCCAACTCTAGCCCTCCACTGCTCCGGGAGTGATTCGGTGCCATGTCGGACAAACATTTTTCAATTGATCTTGAATCTTCTTCATGGGCATGAACTGCCTCTTAAGGGGAGAGAGAGGGAGGAGAGAGAAATACTGAATTTGTATCTCTGGGCAGCCATTGGATGGGGCAAAGAATGGCTATGGAGAGCGAATACAAGATGTAGATTAGAGATCTGATCAGAAGGGGGGGTTGCTTTCAAGCCCCATAGCCCCTCCCCCACAAAAAAAATTGGCACCTATGCATACGTCACCATTTTCTTCTTTTTCACGAAAACAATGCCCCCCTCCCCCCCCCCCCCCCCCTCCCCCCCCAATTTGTCAAATTTTTGGGGGGTGAGACCCCAAGGGTCACCCCCCTTGGGCCCGTTAAGCCCCTTTACACTTGACCTTTTGGGACTTGGCCTCCTGGGCACCCCATTCGATCATGCGGCCTCCGAATCAGCTTCCGAAAATTCTTCGACGTCCATCTCGAAGTCCCCCATTGCTGGCATCTCCCAGGATCCAATCTGGTAGTCAAAAAAATTATGAAAATTCACCAACCGTCGTCCAGTGGGTCTTTAAAGCACTTTTGGGCATTGCCACTTAAAATCGCACTGATTGTAGCTGCCCCTTCGACGAGGTCTATTTTTCCCCTAATATTCAAAAATTTTGGCTATTTTTAAGCACTTCTCGACATAAAAAATCATTTGTCATTAGCGACCACTGGATAGGGCGACTCAGCCCGTTGAATCCAACAAACAGATTTGCACATACACAACCAAAGGAAGCATTATTGCAACTGGGCAGCAGGTGGGATAGGGATAGAGACATCCAATTTATGGAAAACCTCTTTGTTCTTCTTGGCATATGCTCGTATATCTTCATGTGGTTCTTGGCATGTCAAATTCAACACGCGCAGCCAATATTGGCCACCCCTCTCAGGGGCGAACTCCCTTCGGAAGGCTTCATAAAATAAATCCATAGTGGTTATGGTTTCGACCTCAAGACCGTGATATCATATAGCTACCCTTCCCTTCAGGGTCATATTGAAGAACATCATTAGACGCCCTTCTTCTTGGATGCGGCAATTAAACATCAGCTTTTGGAACTCCCTTATATGAAGCTCCGCATCCTCTTCCACTAACCCATTAAAAATGGGTAGGGGGAAACCTAAGGCTGGCAAATCCGCCGTTCCCACAAGGATTACGATAGGTTGCGCCATGGCAATGATCGGATTTGATAATGGAATCGGGACATGCAAAGTTGTCACACCACTCAAAGTGGGAAGATTAATTGGGAGGGGGAAAGTACTAAAACTTCCACCTCCTAATGGACTTTGATTCAGGCTAAGGTTACTAAGACCATGCCCTTGAATAGGTTCAGGACTACTCCTTTTAGGAGAATAACACCTATTGATTTCGGCCCTCCGTCTAGCCCTCTCAGCTCTCTCCTATTTTTGGAGTTCGGCTTGACGGATCTCTTCAAAGGACATCAACTAATAGGTAGGTCCCAAGAGACCCTAGATTCGGAAACCACCACTTTGAGGTGGCTCCTGGAAAATTCTTTACTGATGGGACCAAAAACGGGCTGGCACCAGCTATGGCAATATATTATTTCAGCCCTCAAACTGTTGCACAAAATCCTACTCCCCCTCACCGCTTAAGTTTTGCTTCGTTGCATAGGTGTATAGAGATTATTTTGTCATGATTTAGTGTATAAAGAGCAATAAATCACACATTGTAACAAAAAGATAGGGCAAATTGAGGCCAAACCTCATGCTTTGCCCCACCATACATCCACAACCACTTATTATATTTTTTTCGTATTTTCTTAAGGCATATTCCTATTTTTCCTCTTATTTTCCTCTATTTTTCCAATAAAAAATTGATATATTTTCAGATCTATGACTCTTGATTCTTAGAAAAATAGAAATATAGATTTTATTAGAACTTAATCCCATGTGTATTGATTTATCCCACCCGAAAACACCAAAAATCCCATTTTCCTCATAAAAACCGTGTTTTACGATTTTCTAAAAATTATTTCCAGCATTTTGACTTTATGTTTTCTATTTTTTTCATCATACAAGCATAGAACAAATAGTAAATAGCATGCCTACAAATTTTCACTCCATAAGAACAACATTGGCTCAATCAAATGTAAAAAACAAGCAATTTTCCTTTGTAAAATAGAATTACCAATTTTTCCCTTCTTTGCGGGTTTTAAAATCTCATACGGGATTGTAGATCAGCCCTCATTCAAGGCTTAGTCCACCTCGGAACAGCCAACTCTAGCCCTCCACCACTCCGGGAGTGATCCGGTGCCATGCCGGACAAGCATTCTTCAATCGATCTTCAATCTTTTTCATGGGCATGAACTGCCCCTTAAGGGGAGAGAGAGGGAGGAGAGAGAAAGACTGAATTTGTATCTCAGCAACTGGGCAGCCATTGGATGGGTGAAGAACGGTGATGGAGGGCAAAGACAAGATGTAGATTAGAGATCTAATCAGAAGGGGGGGTTGCTTTTTGGCCCCATAGCCCCTCTCCCACCAAAAAAATCGGCGCCTTTGCAAACGTCGCCATTTTCTTCTTTTTCACGAAAATGCTCCCCCCCCCCCCCCCCCCCCCCAAAGCGTCAAATTTTTGGGGGGTGAGACCCCTAAGGGTCACCCCCCTTGGGTCCCCTAAGTCCCTTTACACTTGACCTTTTGGGTCTTGGCCTCCCAAGCACCCCATTTGATCGTCTGGCCTCCGAATCAGCTTCCGAAAATTCTTCGGGGTCCATCTCAAAGTCCCCCATTGCCTAGCATCTCCCAGGATCCAATCCGGTAGTTGAAAAAAATATGAAAATTCACCAACCGCCATCTAGTGGGTCTTTAAAGCACTTTTGGGCATTGCCACTTAAAATCGTAGTGATTGCAGTTGCCGCCTTCGACGAATTCTATTTTTTCCCTAAAACTTGGAAATTTTGGCTATTTGTAAGCACTTCTCGACGTCAAAAATCATCTATCACTTGCTTATATGCGTTTTTTTAATCTTACCTAGAGAGACAAGGATTGGGAGAAATTCCTAGTCTTCCAAGCAATGTTTACATCGGCTTTACATCGGCAATGCATTATATGGATTATGGATGAAGAATGCAAGTAATGCAGTGGAAAGAAGTTGAATGATAAATGGTGGATAGTATTATATCGACGCAAGTCCTCTTTCCTTCCTTCAGACCAATTTGAAGAGGATAAGATGGATGGAAAACCTTAAAGTCGTGAAGGTTTATTTATTCCATGAAGCTAGAGTGAATTCAACTTTATTCAGTAAAGGCCGGGAGGTTAAACTAAATCGATATATTTATGAGAAAGCGACAAAGGTCATCCCAGCGGACTAAATTATAGTTGTTGGTCACTCTAAACGCCGCAACTATGTGAAAGATGGACTTCTTGATCTTCCTTTAAATGCCGCAACTACGTCAAAGATGGACTTCTTGATCACTCTAAACGCCGCAACTACGTCAAAGATGGACTTCTTGATCTTCCTTTAAAGTACCAATTTTTAGATATCCATTCTTTAAGGCCCGATTATCACCCAATGGATGTATCCAAATGCTATGCTTAGGTATAACTAGCCATCTCAAAATAAACCATGTATTTTTCCCCTAAAGCAAAAGAAATTATTTTGTCTATCCATTGAATATGAAATCGGTTACCATTCTAGCAATTAATAATTACGAGTCAGTAGATATTTCTGAAATCCATGGTTAGATTCCTTAAGTTAATTCGAAGAACTCTATCATGATGTAACCTTCTTTGAAAATTTAATATAAAGTATTTCTATCCTTCTGAAATGATTTCTCTTTTTGAAAAGATGCAAGTAAATTAACATTTGTAGAGCTAGCTAAAGTAAATCTTATGATACCACAAGAAGTTGTTCCTACCCTTAATGCTGTTGAGATCCAAGAAAAGAAGTTCCTACTTAAGCAAATCAAACCACCTAAGTTTGATGGCCAAGGCAAAAACGTCGAGGTTAAAGCACAAATATGGGTCGAGTCCATGGAAGATTATTTCATTGCTGTTGGAATTACCCTAGCTAATCAAGCAATGATCGACAAGTTAAAGCTAACAGGAGAAGCCCGAATTTGGTGGAAACAATGGTGTAAAGATCAAGGAATATCTGAAGCATATGTTAGTTGGGACGTATTAAAGGATGTAGTGTGAGGCCGGTATCTCCTGCTAGCATACCGCACACAAAAGGTGAATGAATTCTTTGGTCTAAAGCAACTTGGAATGACACTGAAAGCCTATTACTTGAAGTTTATAACACTTCTCAAGTATTCATCATCTATGGATATTGTGCAAGTTTTGCCACATATTGGATGATCCCTTAAATACACAGCTTGAAGCAATGCGTCCATCCGAAGTCCAAGACACATTGATAAGAGCAAGACCAATTGTATAGGAACTCCAATCCAAACCAAGAAATAATAAGCCTTGGAATGATAAGTTCTAAAACAAAAATATAATTAGGGGCTATGCCAAAAGAGCCCAAGGTCAATTCCAAACTACTAATAGCAAGAAGGCTAAGACCTAGGCAGTGAAGAACTTTACTAGTGGTAATAAGGATACTTTCAGGTGCTATTATTGTAACGAACCTGGCCACATCCAAAGGTGATGCCCAAAACTTGGACAGAATGAACGCCAAAGCAAGTTTCGTAACGGCCAGAGCCGGGGATAGCCACAACTAGGGGAAGAGTGTGGCATAACCCTCAAGGAAGTAGAAGATGATGAAAGTCCCACCTTAGAAACTGACATGGAGAGAGCGAGAATTCACACCTCTCTCAACAAGAAGAGACCAAATGGAAAGTTCTTAGTGATTCAAACACCATCAACCTATAACCATAAACCTTGTAAAATTTTGATTGATTGCGGAAGCACACATTCATTCATATCACCAAGGTGTGCTAGAAAACTAGGCATAGACACAATGCATGCACCTGGGCTGATAGTTGAGTTAGTTGATGGAAAAGAAGTTTCCTCAATATAACAGGCAAGTAAGGTAACACCATATTGGGGAATATGGGAATTTCCCATAAGTTTGGGACATGTGGTCAAATCTTTGGATTTGTCATAACTTGAACACTATAACTCCAAATCAAGTGCTCTATAGCTCAATAGATTCCATTTTTCAAGCGCTCTTCAATGATAGGTCACATCATATGGTTTTGAGAAACTTATGGACATTTTATCCGGGTGCCACCTTTTTAGTATTCAAAAAATGGGAATTGGGAGATTCCCAAACTCACTAATATTATGTTAGGTGGAGTTTAATCTCGGTGGCAATCAGACCAACATGCAATTCAGAGTGATGAACCTGGGAACCTATGAGTGCCTATTAGGAATGGATTGGTTAATTCCCAATGATGGTCATATTCAATGTCAAAAGGGCCAAGTCACATTCTTGAATCTTGTAGGACAACAAGTGACCACACAAGGAGAAGCAAGGAAACCAAAGATTCAATTAGCAAAAGCTTCTCAAATCGCTAAAGGTTTAAGAAAAGGCTGACCCGTATACCTAATCAAATTAAATAAGATTGAACAAAATGAAGAAGTCTTAGATGAACCGTTGTGGCTGAGGGAATATGCTGATGTATTTCTTGAAGAATTAACTAAATTTCCACCACAGAGAAAAGTCGACCATGAAATCATGCTAGTACTAGGAGTTGCACCAGTTGCAAAGTGACCATATCGAATGTCCATTCCAAAAGCCATAAAACTAAAGGAACAACTCAAATAACACTTAGATCAGGGATACATTAGACCCACTAACTCATCTTGGGAGCTCCAGTGTTATTTTAGAAAAAGAAGGATGGGACTCTTCGTCTCTGCATTGATTATCGAGGGCTAAATCAGGTAACGATCAAGAATAAGTATTCGATTTCAAGGATCGACGAACTACTTGATCGACTACAAGGAGTGAAGATTTTCTCCAAGATTGATCTCAAATCAGGGTATTGTCAGATCAGAATCAAGAAAGAAGATATCCCAAAACCTTCTTTTAGCACAAGCTACGGTCATTACGAGTTTATCATAATGTCATTTGGATTAACAAACACCCCTGCTACCTTCAACAAATTAATGCAATATATATTCAGACCTTATCTTAATGATTTTGTCCTTGTATTCTTTGACCACATCTTAACATATTCCAAGTATGAAGGAAGTCATGAGTCACAATTGTGGACAGTTCTTGAGACAATGCAGACTCACAAGTTGTGCTAAGAAGAAGAAGTGTGCATTTTTCAATAAGAAAATAGAGTATTTAGGGTTTACAATTTCAGTAAAGGGAATTTCAGTAGACCGACCAAGGTCAAAGATGTACAAGACTGGCCGCCTCCAACTACCATAAGTGAAGTTTGTAGCTTTTTGGGTTTAATAGGATGGTATCGGATCTTTATCAAGAATTACGCCTTGATTGTTGCACCCCTCACGGACCTACTCAAGAAGCAAGTTGCCATTAAATGGACCCAAGTTGAACAGTCTAGCTTTGACATGCTTGTAAACGCCCCGAACAACGTAGTATGCTTAACAATTATGATATTTTCTTGTTTTCGAGATTTAATATAAAAGAGAATGAACACTTAAAGCTGAAAATGAAAATTACTCACAAAATTACAGCCATGAAAATGTCAAAGTAATGGAGACAAGATTGAGGGTTGAAGATGGGCAACCCCCCCTCCCCCCCCCCCCCGAAGGAATGTATTTCTGCTCAACCCAAGTCCCTTAGGGAAGAGCTCAGTTACAATCAACTTGAGAGTGAGAAGAAGTAATTCTCACTCTCACAAGATCATGCAAAGATGTACAAACACACATGCATTATCTATTATGCAATGATAAGAACTGATTTCTTTACAGTATGAGAGAAGAAAAAGGGGAATTCATCCTTTCTCCATCGTTGATCAGCAGTACAGGGATAGAGCTTGCTTCTTGTAGCTAAAATGGAAGAAAGAGCTCAAGAAGGAGGTGTTGTAATGAATTTATAGGCTTGCTGTCTTGTAAAACAGCAGTGATAGAAGAGGGAATATGGAGGAATTTGATAATGGAGAAGTGGGGGATGATGATGGGGATGGATGGGGCCAGTTTCTGGCTATCTGTGGGTGCTGTACATGAGTTTACAGCAAAGAAAAATGATGCTCAATGAAGAAAAACGAGCTCTTATTTATAGGAGAGGGGAGAGCTAGTACAAAAGGGGAAAGTGGAGTAGCACAAGACAAGTGTCCAGCCACATGTCATGAGATGTGACAAGTGGTGGGACACTTGGAAACTTGTGTGACAAGTGTCTTGACACTTGTCTCTTCTTTATGGCCTTCCTTTTTGGGTTGAATACTGTCAAGAATAGAAACAACCAAATTTAGTAAGCACAGTCAGAGTACAGAACTTACTATTTTTAGAATGACATCCCTATTTTTTAGGACTAGCATTTTTAGGCTAATTCGAGGCTCCTAAAATTTAGGGACCTCCTAAAATTTAGGGATCTCCTAGAATTTAGGGACCCCCCCAATATGGGTATCATATGAAAGCTTTTTCCGTGTACATCGCAAAAATGGTATCCGAATCTTCATGTGACTTTCCTATGCAAAGAAATGTGCATTTCAAGCTTTCAGCCCACACATGCACATTATACAAGCATTTCATGATCATGCCATCTTGTTGATTGTAACTGTCTGTTCTGGTGGATCTAGCCCACACTTCAAGGCATCAATCCTTTCTGTGTGTGAGTCTAACCCTGATATGCGTGAGTTCTAGTCACAGGCGCCCAATCGGGTCATATAGGTGGAAGTGTGAACTATCTTTTCTCTAACCCACCGTGTGGGTCCACCATAACCTGTGACCACTCATCAGTGGCCAGCTCCAATGCACTTTTCTTTATATCTAATTAGTGCAAATGAAATAAATTTAATAAATCATTATATAGATAAATTAATGAAAAAGGATACAAATTCTATTTCTATAGAGTTGTGACAGCCCTCTGGCTTTTATTCAGCTGTCCTCAGCTGAAAATCTTCTTGATATTGTTGTAGAATATTTGGGTAATCCTTCATGAATTTTTCATCTACCCACTGTGCATCTGTGGTGGGTAGATTCTTGAATTTTAGCAAGAATTTTCGTGTCACAAGGCCACTTCTCGTGGTTCGATCCTTGAGAAACAAAATCTTTTCAGGTTCCAAGAGTTGCTCTGTTTCTTCAACTTCTGGGGGATCTTCAGTAATGGGTTCCTTTGGTTCTGGTCCTATGTAAGGTTTTAGCAAACTTACATGAAAATCATTGTGTATTTTCCAATGAGTAGGAAGCTCAAGTCGATAAGAAACTTCATTTATTTTCTCAATCACTTTGAAGGGTCCAAAGTATCTACTGGAGAGCTTTGGAAAAGATGAATTTTGACCAGAACCTTGTTTGAGCCTGCTTTTATCAAACTTTAGCAAGACATATTGACCTTTTTCAAAAGCCAAAGGTCTTCTTCGTTTATCTGCTTGCTTCTTTTGTCGCTCTTGCGCAACTTTGATAGTGGCTCGAACTTGATCCATTGTTGTTTTTAAATCTGAAGCAAACTCATCAGCAGCAAAAATATTATCTTTAGTGCGAATAATTGGAGGAGGAATCACTTTACCCTGTACTATTTCATTTGGAGCTTTCCCTGTGGATGAGTGCACTGTATTGTTGTAAGCAAACTCCAATAATGGAAGATATTTCTCCCATTGTGACTTATGTTCACTAACATAAGCTTTCAACATATCCAAAAGAGTGAGATTCATCACCTCTATTTGGCCGTCAGTTTGAGGATGAAAAGCTGAGGAGAACTTTAAAGTGGTTCCCAAATTCTCAAATAAAGTAAAAATGAATTTGGAGTCTCTATCTAAAATGATCTCAGAAGGCATACCATGTAATCTGAAGATATGTTGAATGAAAAGTCTTGCAGCTTGTGCGGATTTCAATGTTTTATGACATGGAATAAAATGTGATTGTTTGCTGAATCTATCAATTATGACCCAAATCATATCATGACCTTGAGGTGTTCTTGGAATACCTGAGATGAAATCCATTGTGATAGATTCCCATAGATCTTTGGGCACTGGAAGAGGTTGCAACAATCCTGGAATCTTCTGCCTATCATATTTGGATTTTTGGCATACCAGACAAGCCTCAATGAAGTTATGTGTATCTTTTCGTAATGTTGGCCAATAAAAGTAGCGCTCAATTGCACTTAGAGTGGCTGCCCTCCCTCTATGCCCTGCATAAGGGGGTTCATGACTTTCTTTAAGCACCTTTTGTTGAACAGGAAGAGTGACACAAAGGCGATTGTTCATGAGAAGGTAACCATCTTTGATGGAATAATCTGGATGAGAACCTCCTTGCTGTAAATTTGACCAAATTGCTTTTCTCGACATATTGTCGATGCTCTCTAAAGATGCGCTCCATCATTCGATTAAAGGTGGCTGGTGCATTGGTTAATTCGAAAGGAACCACCAAGAATTCATAAAGACCGTATGAAGTGCGGAAAGCAGTTTTGTGTACATCTTGTGGTATTACCCTAATTTGATGATAACCACTCTTTAAATCAATGCGGCTGAAAACCTTTGAGCCTCCTAGACGATCCAAAATGTCGTCAAATCTGGGAATAGGAAACCGATTCTTCACAGTGATTTTGTTGAGGGCTCGATAATCAATGCACATCCTGAATGTGCCATCTTTCTTTTGAACAAGAAGAACCGGTGAACAAAATGGTGAGCTACTTGGCCTAATTAGCCCACGGTTGAGTAGGTCTTCGACTTGCTTTCTGATTTCTTCTTGTTGAGGATGGCTCACACGGTATGGTGCTATATTAGGAGGAGAACTTCCCGGAATAATATAAATATGATGGTCTTCTGGCCTTTCTGGGGGAAGCTGATAAGGAAGATCTTCCGAAAAACAATCTTTATACTTTTCCAAGAGCTGAAGTTGCTCTTGGTTTTCAGTATTCATATTATCTTTTACATCAGTGACATAAAGCAGACAACATTGAACACAATCCTTAATTGCTCTAGAGACTTGCATATGGCTTACCATAGGTATGGTGTCTCCAGAAACTCCAGCTTGGATCTCGTACTTCTTGCCTTTGTTGGTGAGTTCTACCTTCTTTTTCTGAGAGAAGATGGTTGAATCTATTCTATGATTCCAGGGCATGCCAAGAATCACATCGCAACCATCAATGTCTCCGATACAGAAGGTATCTTCGTCACTGTAGCCTTGAATTTGAAACTTGAGCTTGCCAATGTAGGGTATCACAGTCTTCATTGTGTCACCTTCATCAACATTTAAAGCTTGGCGAACTTCTACCGGAGTGTCCATCTCTTCATTCTTTAATCCAAGCTCTTTAGATAATTGCAAGGAAATAATATTTTCATTCGCCCCAAGATCTATCAAGAATAGTGCTTGCTTACCTTGCAACTGTCCCCAAGCTTTTAATAATTTGCGTGTCTCTGGAGTGTGAGTTGTGTTTGCAACTACATCACTGATAGCATTGATTTTCACTGGCGACTTAGGCTTGTTGTCAGAAACCTTGCTTTGTCCCTTGTTTGGACATTGCTTCGCTATGTGGCCTGTTTGTCCACATTTAAAGCACTTCCCTTCTTTCATGAAGCGTTGCTTTTCTTCTTCGGAAAATTGCTTTGCTTGTGGGTATAGATTGGAGCGAAATTGAGGAGCATTAGGAGGTGCATAGGGCTTCATCTTCTTTTGATTTGATGGATGCTTTTGCCACTGTTTTTGTCCTTCATTTGGGGCTGAATACTCCTCATCATCAGCTACTCTCTTCTTATCATTCTTTTGGAATGATTTGTTGCCATTGTGCTCCATTTCCCATGTCTCAGCATGGTCAATGAGTTCCCTGAGACTAGAACAATGATAATGATTAAGAGCAGTACGAAGTTTAAAATGCAAAACCTCCTTGAAACTTCCTAAGCTTTTCCGAACTGCTGATCTTCTTGAAATGTTGGACCTTCAAAAGTAGCTCCCAAAATCTCTTGGTATAGTCACCAAGTGACTCATTTTTCCTTTGCCAAAGCCGATCCCATTCCATTTTTACATCTCTTTTGAAATGAACAGGAAGAAATTGGCTTTGTATCAGGCGAACAAAGGACCGCCATGATTTTGGGGCAGCATGATCATATTCCAACCCCGTCCACCAAGTATGGGCTAAGTCGGTTAAATGTAAAGCTGCAAACTTAATCTTTTCTTTTTCTTTATACTTGTCACGACCATACAAAATTTGAAATTGACGAATAAACTTCAGAAGAAGATCAGGATTTCGGGAACCATCATACATACTGAACTTGATCTTCTTTTCAAGTTGAGATAGTGACTTAGTCTTCTTCTTCTTCTTATGCCTTCGTCCATGCTCGGATATTGAGGTTGAAGATGATGAAGTGCTTGATGGGGATGAAGATGGAGACGAGGGTGAAGAATGTCGACGCCTTTGACGATGATGAGGTCTTCCACGAGAAGGGTGTGACTCTTCATTACTAGAAGAGGATCCATCAGAATAGGCGCCAGATGACTTTGAAGAAGAGGATGAGCTTCGACGCGATCTCTTTCTTTGTCTTGAAGTAGAATGGGACTGCCTCTTAGAAGTAGTTGGACTTCTTGATCGGCTCCTTTCATTGGTATGGCTTTGTCTTCTTGAAGTAGATGGGCTTCTTTCCTTGAATTCTTTGGGATTCTCAACTTTTTCTAGTTTGAGAAGTTGCTCACGAATTTGCTGATTCTCCTCTCTAAGACTTTGAATGGCTTGAAGGATAGCACTCGATTGATCCATTGAGACTAAAGAAAAAAAAATATGCTCACGCACTCAATGCAAGGACTGAAAACAAACAAACTTATAGTTGTAAGCACTACCAGTGTTGGGGGTGAGGACCGAGCCAAAGCTCTGATACCACTGTAAACGCCCCGAACAACGTAGTATGCTTAACAATTATGATATTTTCTTGTTTTCGAGATTTAATATGAAAGAGAATGAACACTTAAAGCTGAAAATGAAAATTACTCACAAAATTACAGCCATGAAAATGTCAAAGTAATGGAGACAAGATTGAGGGTTGAAGATGGGCAACCCCCCCGAAGGAATGTATTTCTGCTCAACCCAAGTCCCTTAGGGAAGAGCTCAGTTACAATCAACCTGAGAGTGAGAAGAAGTAATTCTCACTCTCACAAGATCATGCAAAGATGTACAAACACACATGCATTATCTATTATGCAATGATAAGAACTGATTTCTTTACAGTATGAGAGAAGAAAAAGGGGAATTCAGCCTTTCTCCATCGTTGATCAGCAGTACAGGGATAGAGCTTGCTTCTTGTAGCTAAAATGGAAGAAAGAGCTCAAGAAGGAGGTGCTGTAATGAATTTATAGGCTTGCTGTCTTGTAAAACAGCAGTGATAGAAGAGGGAATATGGAGGAATTTGATAATGGAGAAGTGGGGGATGATGATGGGGATGGATGGGGCCAGTTTCTGGCTATCTGTGGGTGCTGTACATGAGTTTACAGCAAAGAAAAATGATGCTCAATGAAGAAAAACGAGCTCTTATTTATAGGAGAGGGGAGAGCTAGTACAAAAGGGGAAAGTGGAGTAGCACAAGACAAGTGTCCAGCCACATGTCATGAGATGTGACAAGTGGTGGGACACTTGGAAACTTGTGTGACAAGTGTCTTGACACTTGTCTCTTCTTTATGGCCTTCCTTTTTGGGCTGAATACTGTCAAGAATAGAAACAACCAAATTTAGTAAGCACAGTCAGAGTACAGAACTTACTATTTTTAGAATGACATCCCTATTTTTTAGGACTAGCATTTTTAGGCTAATTCGAGGCTCCTAAAATTTAGGGACCTCCTAAAATTTAGGGATCTCCTAGAATTTAGGGACCCCCCCAATATGGGTATCATATGAAAGCTTTTTCCGTGTACATCGCAAAAATGGTATCCGAATCTTCATGTGACTTTCCTATGCAAAGAAATGTGCATTTCAAGCTTTCAGCCCACACATGCACATTATACAAGCATTTCATGATCATGCCATCTTGTTGATTGTAACTGTCTATTCTGGTGGATCTAGCCCACACTTCAAGGCATCAATCCTTTCTGTGTGCGAGTCTAACCCTGATATGCGTGAGTTCTAGTCACAGGCGCCCAATCGGGTCATATAGGTGGAAGTGTGAACTATCTTTTCTCTAACCCACCGTGTGGGTCCACCATAACCTGTGACCACTCATCAGTGGCTAGCTCCAATGCACTTTTCTTTATATCTAATTAGTGCAAATGAAATAAATTTAATAAATCATTATATAGATAAATTAATGAAAAAGGATACCAATTTTGTTTCTATAGAGTTGTGACAATGCTCAAGCTAAGTTTAGTCATAGCCCCAATCCTCAAACTACCCGATCTTAGCAAAGAATTCGAAGTGGTGACCGATGCGAGCTCTCTTAGTTTGGGATGTGTACTCATGCATGAATGACATGTAGTAGCATATTCCTTCAAAAAATTGAAGACTCATGAGAGAAATTATGCTACTCATGACCTGAAATTACTTGCAACTATCCACGCTCTTAAGTTATGGAGACATTATCTACTTGGGAATAAATTCTCACTTGTAAACCGACCATAAAAGTCTTAAATGGATCTTCACTCAACTAGATCTAAATATGAGGCAATGTCAGTGGATCAAAGTCTTCTTGCAAGAGTGTGATTTTGAGATCAAATATAGACCAGGCAAAGAAAATGCAATTGCAGATGCTTTAAGCCACAAATCATTTCTCAATGCACTTATCTTAGAAGAACCTCTTAGAGCTCAAACACTAGCTACAATGATAAACGGTGAATTGAACATTTACCTTGGTGGAGTTTTCTTATAACACCCCCTTTCAACAAAGAATCAAGATGTCGCCATTCCAAGCCTTGTATAGGCAAGAATGTCGTACACCTCTAAACTTCTCAGATCCCACTCTTAAGGTAGAGGCTTCTAAGGTTATGCTCGAAGAGATGGACCAAGAAATCCAATTGATCCGACATGACGTCCAAGCTACTCAAGATCGGCAAAAGTCCTATGCAGATCTTGAAAGATCATAAGAACATTCATGGAAGGTGACATGGTGTTTCTAAGGGTAAGGCCCGAAAAGAGCTCATTATCCTTGGGGAAATACAAAAAGCTTAGTCCAAGGTATTGTGGACCATATGAAGTAATCAAAGTAATGGGAAGGTAAGCCTACAGGCTTAAATTTCCACCCCATCTCAAGATTCACAATGTATTTCATGTAACCTTACTAAAACCTTATGTACCAAACCTCGATCATGTGCTTAATGATGAACAAATAGTTATTACTACCTAAGGAAATATGAAAATGCAACCCGAGAAGATTCTAGATACAAGGGAGAAATCTCTAAGAAGTGAAAGGGAGCGACGGATCGAAGGTTGGACTTGAGAGCTATGGCAGGAGAGCAAGAGCAAGAAAGGGAGAGACTAGAAATGGGAACTCCAACAGTCACAATGTGTGACCGAGCCTTCCTTTATTCAAATTTTTACTAAAAGAATAAAGAATAAAGTAACGGTGATGGCCGCCGACCACCTGTAGTGTGCAGTGGCGGTGATTGTCAGTGTAGTAATACACGGGCGGCTAGGCAGAGGCGCCTTTACCCCCAACAACCTCCCACTTAAAGGCAAATCTGCCCCAGTGAGGAGTGAAAAGAAAAAGAAAAAAGACAGTACAACATGTACACATGTATAATAGGATGAGGAAAGACGTCATCTCATCCCATGCCTATCAACCTCCTAAGGAAGGCAAAGCGCTCTGTAGAGTGGCTTTTCATGAGCAGATCTGCAGGATTCTGGTCAGTTGAGATCTTGACAAGATCAACAGACTTGTTCTCAATGACCCCACATATGAAGTGATACCTCACCTCAATGTGTTTCGTCTTCGCATGGAAGACCGGATTCTTGGCGAACTGAATAGCACTCATAGAATCCGAATGCAGTGTAGGGATAGCATCAATACCAAGGTCAGCAACTAAACGACCCAACCAAATGGCCTCCTTGCAAGCCTTAGTGGCTGCAACATAATCGGCCTCTGTAGTAGAAAGGGCCGTGCATTTCTGCACCTTGGACATCCAAGAAACAACACCTCCAGCATAGGTGAATACATAGCCGGAAGTGGACTTCCTACTATCTGTATGTCCTGCATAATTAGAGTTAGTGTACCCCACGATTCTTGTATCCTGGCTGCATATGCACATATCTGCAGTGCCCTTCAGGTACCTCACGATACCCTTCACGGCATCCCAATGCTTCTTGCCAGGTGTAGCCATATAGCGTGCCACAATACCAACTGCAAAGGCAATATCTGGACAAGTGGCTATCATGGCATACATAAGACTACCCACTGCGGATGCATAGGGAATCTTGGCCATCTCGATCCTCTGCTCATCTGTCTGCGGACAATCAGCCTGTGATACCTTCACATAAGAAGGCAATGGAGAGCCAATAGGCTTTACGTCCTGCATGCGGAAGCGCTCAAGGAATTTATGAATGTACTCCCTCTGTGATAAGTAGAGGAGTCCCTGATGCCTGTCGCGTCTAATGCGCATACCAAGTATGTGAGCGGCCTGTCCCAGATCTTTCATCTCAAAGCTCTTCTTGAGCTGAGCCTTAAGAGCATCTAGCTCATCATGAGCTTTCCCTACTATCAGCATATCATCCACATAGAGTACCAAAATCAATAAAGAGCTATCACGGACTTCGTGTAAAGACACGGATCCATAGCACTCCGACTGTAGCTCTGTGACTGCATAAAGGCATCAAACTTATGATACCACTCCCTAGGTGCCTGTTTCAAGCCATAAATACTTTTCTTCAATTTGCACACTAGGTGCTCCCTGCCAGGTTGTGCAAAGCCCTTAGGCTGCTCCATATAAATCTCATCATGCAAGTCCCCATGTAAGAAAGCCGTCTTGACATCCATTTGGTATAAATCCAAGTCAAGCTGAGCAACCAAAGCCAAGACTAAGTGCAGGGTGGTCATCTTAACCACATGAGAAAAGACCTCGTCAAAGTCCACACCATGCTCCTGCTTAAAACCCTTTGCTACCAATCTAGCCTTGTATGCTGGCTTGGGCTATCCAGGGGTACTTTTTAGCTTGTACACCCACTTGCATGGCAAAGACTTCTTGCCCGTAGGCAAGGAAACCAAATCCCAAGTGTCATTCTTATGCAGGGAGTCTATCTCAGACTGCATAGCCCTCTCCTAGGAGTGACTCCACCCTGCGCATAGCCTCATCATAGGTGAAAGGCTCTCCTGCATCTGTAACCAAGACATAATGCATCAAGGGCTAAAATCTATCAGGTGGAAGTCTGTCCCTAGTAGACCCTCTCATGGTAGGATCTGCTGCCTGCCAGGCTGCATGTCTGATGCCTTGACCATGAGCATCTACTGCAGCTGTAGGCTGTCCAACTGGCTGTGCGGGAGCTCTCGGCTCCTCCTGAAATATGACCCTGCGGATCTCAACAACTCTCTCAGGCTGCCTATGCATCTTGTCTTCATGGAAGACTACATCATGACTGCGGATTGACTTTCCGCGCTTGCGGATCCTAGAGACGGTAACCCATCTTGCCTGCATCCCATAACCAAGGAAAATGCATTTGACACTCTTGGGATCCAACTTACTTCTCTTGTCCCTGGGCACATAGCAAAATGCCTCACATCCAAAGACATGGAGATGTGCATAAGAGGGGGATTTTCCAGTCCATACCTCCTCTGCAACCTGGAAATCCAAACCATTAGAAGGTGATCTATTTATGACATGCACAGCTGTACTAACTGCCTCAGCCCAAAAGCTCTGTGGTAGGCCTGCATAAGCATACTGTGTACACGCTCCTAGATGGTTCTATTCATCCACTCAGCCAAACCATTCTACGGGGGTGTAGGAAGCGATCAACTGATGCTTAATACCCCTCTCATCACATAACTGCTCAAAAGAACGTGAGACATACTCACCCCCATTATCTGTCCTTAGGCATTTTAGCCTATACCTAGACTAGTTCTCATCAACCAATGCAAGCCATCTCTAAAACACAGCCAAGACATCGGATTTCAGCTTAATGGGATAAGCCCAAACTTTTCGTGAAAAATCATCTATGAACGTAACAAAATACTTTGCACCACCCATAGACTAACAAGGCATGGGCCCACAGACATCCGAATGTACCAATACCAAGGGCTTACTCATGCATGGCCTACCAGACTTCTTATGCGTAGACCTAGTTTGCCTGCCATAAAGACAATGCTCACATGAATCAAAACATGCATAATCAAGGGGCGGTAAGTACTGCAAACTAGAAATCATTTTCATTCCCTTCAAAGACATATGGCCCAAACAGGCATGCCAAAGAGATACATGTGGGATAGAGCCCACAGACAAAACATGATCAAGGGAAGAAGCTGATACAATCAAGGGATAGAGACTGCCATCCTTGGTACCTCTCGCAATCACAAGTCTACCACACGAGTGATCTTCCATGCAGAGTCTCCAAAATATACATGATATCCTACGTCATCAAGCTGTCCAGCTGACATGAGACTGCGTGTCAAAGCAGGTACATGATGTACATCCTGCATAACAAAATTGTTGCCAGAGGGAAACTGTAGCCTAACATCACCAATGCCCACAATATCAATAGAGCTGTCATCACCCAAGCACACAGAACCCGAAATAGTACGGTATGAATGAAACCACTCTCGGCAAGGTGTCACATGAAAGGACGCACCTGAGTCCAAGAGCCAACACTGCGCATACATAGAGTGTATCTCTGTCATCTGCAAAGCACTAGAAGAAGCTGCAAGGATATAATCATCATCATCAATATCCTCAGGCTGCATAACATTGATCTCTTCAATTTTAACACTGGACTTTGCAGGCACTATGCTGTGATCATGAGACTTATCCTGCACTTTGTCTTTCCCCTTATCTTTGCACCTTTCATTGCGCAGTTCATGGCATTGTGGCCTAATATGGCCCTTTTTCCCACAATGGTGACAAGTAGCTTCCCACGAGACTTGGACCGAGATTTCTAAGAATCCCGTCCATAGCCACTACCACTGATATGCTTTCCATATCCATCATTCCTGCCTCTAACTGTCATAGCATGCAACACATGAGAGGCATCCAAATTCTTACGGTTAACATCTTCCTGCAGAAGAGCACTCTCAACATCAGATAATTTCAAGGTAGCAGTAGAGGCACATAATGCAGTGCGGAATACATCCCATGACTCATTAAGAGTACCAAGCAAGAAAAGAGGAGTGACATCCTCTGCAAAAGTGATGTCCTACGAAGTCAAGTTCTTGAGTATAGCATGGAACTGGCTCAAGTGAGCAGACATAGTCACATTCTCCTTCATGCGCAGATCCATAAGCTGCTTCAGCCAATACATTTGACTCGCTGGACTTTTCTTGTCATAGAGATTCTTGATTTTATCCCACAATTGCTATACACTCTGTTCTTCCTCAAATACATTGTAGTGAACCTATTTTGTGAGAGACAATACAATGGTGGACTTGAATAACTCATCAAGCTCAAGCCATTCCTCATCTGGCATAGTTGCAGGTAGATGTTTGCTTAACCTCAAAGGTTTGATCTGCGATTTTTGCACCAACACCTACCAAATCTGGCTCTTCCAATAAGAGTAATTCGTACCATCAAGCTTAGTGATGTTGAAAATAACATGATTAGTGGACGGACTCGCCATAATGCAGGCTGGAAGACTGTAGACAGTTCAAAATTACTTGCTGTTTACTGCAAAAAATGACCAAAATCGAGAGAAAATGGCAAGGAAACTGGAACCAAAGTTGATGCCCACCAAGTACTAGTGAAAGTACATCATTTTAGAGTGTTTGAGTATGAAAAATCCATGTCAATCCATACATATATGCTTACTGTAATAAATTTCAGATTTTAGTAAAAGAGAGCTAACAGTGCCAAAATCGGATCCCAAGGCAATCAGATATTGCCAAGACCAAAGGTGGCATCATGCAGCATAAGCATATGATGGTCGATAAGCATGAATCCAACACCCAACTATGTCATACAAACATCTGCCAGTGAGTAGGTACACCCCCTTGTCAATGGGGCAAAGTGTTCCTACCACTACCAAAACTTGACACAAGTAGGTGTCAGTTCACAAAGATATGGATCCAAAACTAAGATTTAGCTCATAAGCATACAGTGAACCAAGACATATGATGTATCATCCCAAAAGGTAAGAAGTCCCAAAGTCTCAAGTGTCTGTAACTGCTCAATGGCATGTAACGGCTCAATGCATAAAAGTACCACCTGCTCAATGTCTGATAAGCATTCAAGAATGCTCCCATTGGCACAAAAGCCGTATGTATGAGCTCAAGAGCTTAAGCCAAGGCAAGACACAGTGCCAATGACATAAGTCCAAGACAATACATCAATAGTACATCTCGAACATGTAGGCGGTAGAGCATCCGTATGTAGCATCTGTAAGGATGTAAGACATCAAATACATCCCAATCCAAACTCCAACAAGCCAAATAACATCCAAGATTACTCCAGATAATCCAAAATGCATCCAAGGTGGAGCTTCAATGAGCACTCAAGCTCAACGTATGCATAGGGTAATCAACCGTGACATGAGCATCAAGCCGTAGGCAACATGTATGCATAAACCCAAGAAGCATCCCTGTCAAAGCATATATCAATGTCAATAAGTATGGGCTGAAATAAGCTCAAGCTTCCCAAAGCATCTGATTCAATGACAAGCTCAAAGTCATCCCTCGATGATCAATACATCATAGCATAACCCAAGACATACATCCGGAACCAATAGGCATATGTCAAAGCATGAAAGATAGCTTCAGTCCAAGAGTATTCAGCATGCATTTACTATTATAAACTGTGTATTTTCAGCCCCAAAATCAGGCCAAAATCAGGCCAAAATCAGGCCAAAATCATAGCATTACATGTAGCTTCAATCCCCCAATCAATCGGGATGCAATAGGCATCAAATCGGTTATGTAGTCATGCCCAAACAAGCATAGGCATACAAATACATGCTGTCTCAGACCTGAGATCTATTGCAGAAGATTTTGTCATCATAATTTGGCAAATCTCACATCACCATCGTGTCCAGAGCGTGCCAAAACCCCAACTTAGACTCTTACCTTGCCTGAATCAGGTTCGAATGCCCAAGATATGACAAAAAGAGTGATTTTTGGGCCAGATTTTGAAACAGGTGCAAAAAAAACGTGAGCTGGCTAGGGGGGTCTGCTGTCCCACGTGTCAACAATGGGGCCCAAAGGGGGCACAAATGAGGGCCAAAGAAGGCCTACACGAAGCCTCAGCAAGCCTTGATAGGCTGGAAGCAAGATCCAGGTGAAGGAAGCTCCAAGAGGTGTGAGCTATGGCTGCCCATAACTTGTTTACAGCCTGTGAGACCTGAGAACTGAAGTAAACCCTGAAGAAAATGATCAAATACCTCTGATGTAATGCCCTGAAGGTGCCCAATAATGTCGGGAAGGTGCTCGGGAAGCCGGGGAGTGACGGGAACTCGAAGGAGTCGGATATGGCTGCCAAGAAGGAGACCCAATGCAAGTAGGGAGTTGATGGGATGTTGAGAATGCCACGAACCAAGCTCAAGAGTCAGAAAGCAAAGCTCTGATACCAGTTGGAAGGGAGCGACAGATCGAAGGTTGGACTCGAGAGCTATGGCGGGAGAGCAAGAGCAAGAAAGGGAGAGACTAGAAATGGGAACTCCAACAGTCACAATGTGTGACCGGGCCTTCCTTTATTCAAATTGTCACTAAAAGAATAATGAATAAAGTAACGGTGATGGACGCCCGCCACCTACAATGTGTAGTAGCGGTGACTGTCAGTGTAGTAATGCACGGGCGGCTAGGCAGAGGCGCCTTTACCCCCAACAAGAAGTTGAATCCTAAGAGAACACTTAGTACAATGGAATGATTATCTTGAAGAGGATAACATTTAGGTCGATGAGGTAACCCCTTATGAAAGAATACACCCAATTTCTCTTGAGATGAGGACATCTCGATTTCTCTAAGGAGGGAAGAATGTAATGTCCCCATTACTTAGTTTATTTTAATGTGTGTATACATTCTAAAGAAATTTGATTTATGTTGTACATTTAAAAAAAAACTAGCTCTAATTATAAAATTGACTCTCATGATGAAGATAATTATTATTATTAATGAGGTATTATATACCATTTCATGGAAGAAAGACTTGGGAGACCCTCCCAAGACTAGCTTATTAAAACTATGTTTGTAGTATTAAAAAAAAAAGAACTAGTGTACTGGTTACTTGACAGTTAAGTGCACTTGGGTGACGACACTGCCGGGAGCTTCTCACGTGCAGCCAACGGCGCCAACGAAGCCTTTATAGCCTATTGCCAAGTATGCTAAGGCAAGATGCTAAGGTCTATGCCTTGGTCACTGACTTAGTCATAAGCCTTGGAGTGACGGCCGCCCGATGATGTGCCATACGGTGCTCACCCATATATTCATAAATTTTTATCTTCGTGCTACAAAAATGGAGCTCCCTCTCTGACATCATCAATGATATCATCAGAAGCGCTAAAAGAAAGCGTTCTCTCTTTGTCATTGATGATGTCATTGAAAAACACTAAAAAGCAAGCGTTCTCTCTTTCCTCTTGCCCCCCTTCAAAACTATAAATTAAGGATTTGGGGATGACTAGGAAGGGGGGACAAGAGAAATCTTGACAAGGACGAGACGCCGATCGGGAAGGAGGATATTCTATTCCACAAGACGAAGAAACATCATTCCATTCAACCCAAGGAAGGGGATACGCTGAAGGTCTCTCATCCTCTTCTACTCTAATTCGAGAACAGAAGTCACTGAAGAACTTTATCCTATTCTATCAATTCGGTTAGAAGTTATACCTCTACTCTCATCCTTATTCCATCTACTAGAGAGAGAGAAGTATTGCTCTCCATGAGGCAAGAATAACCATCTGCGAGGCCTACATCATTGAATTTTGCAATAACATTCATCATCATCACGAGTCTTACACCCTTGCTAACTTGTATTACTATCGTGTTCTTTTTCTTCTACAAATCATATTTCCATCATAGCCTCAAAGAAAAAGAATTCAAAAGTGGAAATCGCGAATGACCCTACTAACGTGGAAGCAATAGTTGGAGTTGCGAGCATGGGAGTCACTAACGGAGTCACGGACGTGGATAACAACCCTTTCCAATTTTGATACCATATGTTTTTGTAAAAATTTCTATCTGAATTCAATAGAAATAAGATAAATCTCTTAAAAATACTACGATCTTAGAGTATTCACTTGGTAAATTATTAGAACATCTTATAGGCTAGAAATTGTTAGGAAAACTATGAAATTCTAGAACTCAAGAGAAATCATGATGAATTTTTCAAGACATATTTATTAAGAACGAACCCTGAAGAAATTAGTCAAGGATATAGTTTAATCTAGAAGCTTTGACAGAAGATTTTACGACTGGAAATATCTCTAAGTTGAAGAAATGGACTTAAGGCAAAGAGACTTGGTTACAAGAATGTCATTATTAACCTTAAACTGAGAGGTTAGAGACCCAAAAATCTAGATACCCTAGGGGAAGAATTCACTATGTGAAATTCAAGGGTCGATTGCTACTAGGTTAATCATCACTTGAAAGTTGCATGATTGATTGAAGTCACAAATGCTTGAAGACATCAATCTTGTTTATGATTATTAGATCTTGATTGAATTAAGTATAGGAACATATAAAAATTGAGTAGCCCTATACCTCCCCCAAGGATAAGTGCTGACTTCGATGGTGAGAGGTCTCTCAGTAGGAATCACATTAAGTAGGAGGTGGTTAGGGTGCTAGGGGGGCTTTGGCTAGTAAATCCTTTACACACCTAGGAACTACTTGGTCCCCTGTATGGCCTGTGTTCTACTTGGGACACCTTAAAATGCTAGCTATAGGTGGATTTGATCTTGGTAACATGCAAATGTACTAGATGAGGCAGCACATGAAATTGTAATTTTTCTCCTATATGGGCAAGGGAACACACAGTATGGAATATAATCAAGTGAAATTGTTTTATTTTGATTATACGTCTGTGAGTAAATTACGTAAACGAAAAACTGTGCATAAAGGGATTTGTAATATTTCCACGCAATTAAAAGCTAGTTGGTTAGTTTAAAAGTTAGTTAGTCAATTAATAAGTTAGTAAGATTACTAACTAAAGACTAAAGTAAAAACTAACTAATGCTAATAGCTAACTATTTTTATTTAATTAAAAATATATTTAAAAAAATTTGAGAGTTGTAATCCAATATTTTCCTCGGATTGATAAGGACTGTAGCCACCCTTCACGGAAGTTACAATGTGAATGAGAGTTATGAGCCATATAAATCACTAGTGTTAATGTATATAGTATGGATGGTCCAAAAATATTAGATTTTTGGATAAAATTCTAGCATATTTTAGATATTATCCTGAAAAACTGGATGTCATATTTTAAAAAAAGGAAGTGTTGTTTTAGCTAGTTTTGGAGATTTAAAAAGAGAGAGAGAGAGATTGGCGAAATTGTGCACGCCGCATTCGTAGTTTGTAGGTAGTAGACAACACTTTGAATATGGAGAAAAAGAAGCAGTGATTTGAAAGATTTCTAAACAACTGTCTTGGGGTTTTATCTCCCTTTTCGGAGCCAATGGAACTATCAAATTTATGATTTGAGTATCAGATAACTCGTTTTTCCAAGATCCCCTCCACAAAGAGCTCTTCCTCTCAGCCACAACCCTTCTTCTCTTATTTAGCTATAAATATGAGGCATGGGAGATACAAGGAAGCACAAGGAGACCCCAAGAGGCTGCAAGAGAGAGATAGAAGGATAACCCTCCAAGAGATTGCGAGAAGGAGCTTGAGAGAGAGAGAGAGAGAGAGAGAGAGAGAGAGAGAGAGAGAGAGAGAGAGAGAGAGAGAGAGAGAGAGAGAGAGAGAGAGAGAGAGAGAGAGTGTGTGTGTGTGTGTGTGTGTATGTGTACAAGGGAGAGAGTTAGCTCAATTCCCCCTATCTCAGTCTTCAAATAAGCCACCTTCTCTTACGCTCTTCCATCTCAAAATCCATTCCTCCTTCTTATCTCTCGAATCTATTTGCAGACAATGGCCCCCAAGAGAAGAATATTGCATGGGGATGACAATCCCACAACTAGCAACAGCTTCAGCCGAGGGCATCACTATCAATCCAACTGCGGTACCGGTTGTAAGTTATGTATTTCCAAATTGATAGATGCTCGCTTTGATTCTCGTATGAGATATGTTAGGCCCCATACTATGATGCATGAGTATAGGTCATCGAAAATGATAAATTTCATCCACATATTCGAAAGATGGAGCTTGCAAGGTGCATGTATCAAGGGAAGTTAATTAAACCTAGTTGCATATGGCTTATTTGTTGATAGAGCAATTACAAGGAAGAATCGGTCAGGGTTATGAATGACATAATCGTAAAAAGAATGACATTAAAAAATTGTTCATACAAGTGTTAAGTAAATTTTTTACAGAATCGCTCTTTGATCCCAAGGGGGAGAGAGAATATGTGATGAAATTGTTATCGCGTCCATTCTTGTATTTTTTGGGAGAAATACAATTGGTTTTTGTTGGTTGATCGAACAACTCTATAAATGCTTGTACATTCAATTGATTCTTGGATTGCGGTTTGGATGATTACTCCAAGTGCTTGTGATTGATGGTAAATTCATGGCGGGGGTATGTGATGACAAATTTCCATGGGGAATAAAGGAATGTTTTCTTGGAAGATGATATTAGGACTAAATGCATTGATTGTGCTTGATTATTAATTGGACTAATTAAGAAAGGAGATTTTGAGCTATTGGATTATCTCCAAGGTCACACTGCACTTTAACCCGAGAGGGCACTGCTCGATCATGGGCCAAAGGTCAAGTGACGAAAAGACCAACCACGGAAGTTGTGTCTCACTCCTAGGTCGCTTGGGGTCAGTGGAGCTCTAGACACCCCTTGCCTAGTCCGGAACGAAGTTGTAGACTGCCATGAGTCCAACGTCTAGGGAGTTGGAAGATCGTATTCTAGATAAAGGATGGAAATTATGGTGCCATGTGATTTGGACCAAGTACTTCTGTTGGACAGAAGGGATATATAATTTCTCATGTATGGGCAGGAGACAAAGATTAACATGAAGATAAGTTAAGGAATTTGTTTAAACTTGTTTATCAAAGGATTGCTTGCTTTGTATTCGTGTTTGTGTCGTAAATTACATGAATGAACCTTGTTCCCTAAAAGGATTAATTAATGAAGCTAATTTTAAATGTTACTCATAAATGTGATATGACCTAATTAGATAACAAAAGAATGCATACTAAGAAAAGTGGGTGTGTAGAACCCCTGACAGGTCTGTCCTATGGTAGCGTGACCCCAGAGAACTGGGAGGCTTCTCATAAGGTTTTACGACCTTTAGGAATGGTTAAGTTAGAACTCGATTCATACTATTTTAGAGGACCGGAATGGGACTATGCCCTATGGGCAAAGAGGTTGAGCGGCGCATCCCTCTCATTTCCCATTCTCTTTGAACCAACTGCAGTATGGGTTTGCTTCAGCTTGGGTATCTCTGCGTAAAGTAGGATGTCCAAGACTGGGGACACTAGAATGCTATCAAGAGACCTTGACCACTAGGAATCCAAATTTCAAGTCGATCCTAGTGGGTTTGACCATGAACGTTCAATTGAGAGGTGGACTCAAGAAACCCTAGGTGACAAACCCCGAAACATTCCATAGGAGTGTCGGGCGGCGTCGCTTAGACTCGTCTCTCGATGGATCGCGGGCATGTTACATGATTTTTAATTAAAGAAGCTGCTTTTATATGTCTTGCGTAATGTGGTAGGTAATTAGATAACCAAGAAACTTCATAGAGGGAAGCGGACGGATAGATTTCCGATGAATCTAGTCCTATGGTAGGATGGTCTTGGTTGGCCAATATGTTTTCCAAAAACAAACGCTAAGAAGAAACTCTAGAAAGGGCCGATTCACTGACTTACCTAGGGTTTAGTCTTAGAACCGAATTGTAAATTATCTCAGGGGAAAGGTGCGACGATTGTGCTAGAGCATTGCTAGGGATTTCATAAAATCTTAGTCTAATATTAGAAAAAAGCGTTGTACTCCATGAACTAAGGATAATGGCAGTCGCTCCTTCCGAACAAGAAGCCTCTTGAAGGACACCTCTAGATGTGAGTTAGTTGGTGATAGGTGACTGGTAGGTCAATTAGGAACCTTTAGGTTGGTTCTATGTGGGTAACGACAAGATGCTTCCCTTGCGGGGTAGACCTAGGGTTATAGAGTCGGGGACAAAATCCAATTATTCTTATTAGAGTACAGATGGCGACGGCTGGAAGGTAAACTCTAGGCAACTACTAAAACGTTACTCTTCACGTAATCAAGGCGGGTACGTTACAGATGGATTCTTGTAGAGGCTGCATATAGAACTATATAGACCTTTCTTGTTGGTCATGTGATGGGATGCACCACTATTCAACACCCATGAATCAGTGATAGATTCTTCTTGTGTCGAGGAATACACTTCCTTGATGGTTGCCATGAATAACTCCCGCATTAGCTATCTCCTTCCCCTTACTTTTAAGGGTACCATTCTTTTCATCTGTCTTCTTGACAGAACAATCTGCAATTGCATATCCTTTCTTCTTACAGTAGAAACACTCTCCTTGAAATTTCTTCTTATCACCCTTCTTCTTTTTGTTACCATCATTTTTGGTGGAGGAGTCACCTTTTCCTTTTGCATTGATAGAGAATGTAGCATCTCCACAATTGCTTCCTTCCCGAGCTTTTAGTCTCAACTCCTCCTCCATTAATGATGTACAAAACTCCTCAAAACTCAAAGCTTGAGGTCTCACTTCAATATTAAGGGCAATTTTGCCAATTCATCAAACTTTGGTAGACAGATCTGAAGACACTCTGAGCTAGCTCCTCATCGCTAGTCTTTTGTATCCCAACGCCAGCCATCTAGTCGTGCAGATTCTTAATCCAAGTACTTCAGCTATCTCTCCTTCAGAAAACTTCTCCATTGCTAGTTGTTTCTCTAGGTTTTGAATCCTTGTTTGATTTTGTGTTTCATATTGACTTCTCAATACAATCCATGCTTCTGATACCTTGGTTGTATGTTGAATCAAAGTCCATCAGAATAGCTTGCAACTAAGGCACATAGTATATTTGCATTCCTTCATTTCCAAGCTTGTAGAATATCTACATTTAGAGGAATCATTACACTCGAATTTAATGGGTCAAGGGTCAGGTGTAGTTATGGGTCATAGTCCCTAGCACTATCTCCAGGAGCTCATAAGAATCAAGGATTGTAGTGATTTTCAACTTCCACAAAGTATAGTTTGTACTGTCTAACTTGCCTTCATTGAAGGTTGTTGGATCAATCTTCAATGTTTGAAAATTAGTGCAATAGCACTGCCTCCAGAACTACTTCCTAATATGCCAGAACCACTTGCGGAAGTTGACATTGCTCCTCCTTGCTATTAAAGCCTTTGCCTCTCATGTACTTTTGGATCCCTAGAGCAACTTGAGCTCTGATACCATGTAGAAATTACATGGTGTATTGAATAGAATTTGAGCTAGAGATAGAGAATCAAAATACACAACAGATAAGAGGAGAACAAAATTTTTCTTTAACTCCAAACAAGTTGATACAAAGATGGTTCTATCCACTTGTGCACTTTCAATGTGAAGCTTAGATGGTGATCTAGATAGAAGATAGGTGAAGAGCTTAAGGGTAGTTGGAATAACTTAGATTCGGTGACAGGATGGATCATGAAAGTTGTCAAGGGGTCTACCTTTTATAGCGTATGAAGGGGGTCATGGTGGATCACGGGGGATTCACTAGTAGTAATAAGGAGACCTCCTGCATGCAAGAAATATATGAAAATACCCCTTATCTACCCCCTATTTATGGGGCCTTACCTTATAAAATGTACTCTCCTTTCCTTAAATAACCCCCCTCCCTTACACTCACGTGGTACCATACGGTAAACCCTAGTGGACCCCCCCCGGGTGGTGGATGAACTTCCATATGCACTTGTGTCTGTTGACTTTCCATGTGCATATGTGGTTGTTGACCTTCCATATACACATGTGTTTGTTGACCTTCCATGTGCACCTCCACTAGTTGGCTAGGGAATATTCCAAGGAATATTCCCTACCCCATGTCCCTTGGACCCAAAATAGGGGTCCGTGATAACTTCATTACCCTGCAACTCGATGTGATGTGCCTCGAGTTGCTACTAACTTTAACTACTCTATCTAACCCAAAGACTAGACCCACAACAATTACCTTTTGCCCATCTGATCACATAGACCTCATCTGACATACAAGTCATGACCCAACAATGTCTAGGCTCATAGATGGCTTCTCCTCATAATGGGACCCTTAAAACTTTGAGCACCATGGATCATGGGTGGCACCTTACAAGGGTAGGGAATTGAGCATATCTGACAAGGAGTAGGAGGCATGGTACTTGATGTCAATGCCTATGTCTTTTTCCTTACACCCAAGACCCATCAATTCTTGATAGCTGTGCCTTACTTTAGTACAACCTTGACTTCTTCAACTAGGTTAATCCAAGACTGAGTAACACAAAATTGAACTCGTCTCTTGATTCTACCCTAGCTCAACCCACTTCTTCATTTAATGATGCAAAGTAGAATGATTTATCCAAGGCCTCCCCTCACCAAGGATGTAGGAGAAAAGAATGCTAATTCTAAGTGTGTAGGCCATGAGACAACATCTCTTGAAGTTACCACTAGAAGAGACTCTAAAGGAGAAGGAAAAGAGTCTTCAAAGATACAACCACAAGAAACTCAAAAGGCACATGAACCCCTTAAGACCAAGAGACCCAATTAAGTTAGTAGCCCACCTCAACTCGACCAAAGCCTCTACCTCAATTGAAATCTAATATGAAACTTCAAGACTTGAAGGAAATGGCTATTAAGATAACTAAGAATGAAAATTAAAGAGTAACTACCTACCTCATGGAATTGAACAATAAACTTATGTTTCTTGCTCGCATCTATGTGCATGCTAATGCTAGAATCCTAGCTAAGAAAATCATGGAATCCTTAGAATTGCTTGCATTTATGCCTAGCTTGAGGTTGGAATCCTAGTTAAGAAATGCATGGAATCCTTAGGATGGCCATTGTCATAGGAAGAGCATGAACATCTTAGTGAACAATACTCTAATCACTTGGATGACCTTCTAAGACGTATCTCTTGATGAGGAAGCTGAGGAATGTCATTTGGTCCCCACATTCCATAACACATTGTGCCACAAAACCATTAAGGAAGTATTAGTACTAGAATAGATCGAAGAGGGGTGAAGATCATTTGAGCAAGTTTGGTACTCTATAAGAGCCAATGGTTGTGGGAGCTTTCGATCAACCGCCAAGACCCTCGGACCGCTTATTCTTTCAAGCGTTTCAAGCGAGCTCCAATGGCTATCTCTCACCTAGCCGACGCACCGTCGATCCTACAAGTGTAGTGAGCTTACCTTGATGCTCGATCGAGTACCCTCCCTCTTGCACTCTGGTAGCTCCACGATCCTAGATGCTAGCTCAAGCATCCTCAAGCCTCCTCCATCTCCAAGCTCCATCCTCCATAGCCGCGTGTGCAAGAGAAGAGAAGAGAAGAGAAGAGAAGAAGAGGAGAGGAGATCATGAAGAGCTTCACCCTCTTGATCCCTCACTCTCTTATGCACACTCACTCCCTCACACTCTCACACTCCCTCTCTCAAGAGCATACACAAGCAAGAAGGAGAGAAGAAGAGAGGAAGAATAAGACTTCTTTTGCCACACACCAAAGAATGAGCTTCTCATTCACTTTTCAACTTTATATGCAAAACCCTAAATCCCTTTTGGGCGGTCATCCCCGTTTCCTCTTTTTTACATGGTCGGCCATAGCCTAGGCCCTTTTCCCCATTCTCCTTCTATCTTCCTAGCTTCCTTTCCACCATCCATCTACATTTACAATTTGCACAGGTGAGAGCCCGGTGCTCTTTTAAAAGATTTCAGGGTGCGCCTTTTTATTTAAAAATGCGCATTTCCCCTTTTGTATTTGCCTTGGACTTTTAAGGTTGCCCTTGCACCTTTGGCCTTTTCTCCTATTCTTTCTTCAGTTGGGCTACCTTTTTTCCGCCTTTGCCCTGTGTCTTTTTTATTTCCAAAAGCTTTCTTCATGTTGGGGTTAACATTACCCCCCTCCTAGACGAGTGCCAGTCCCATGGCACTCCTTGTCATAGGTAGCATGCGGTAGTATGCACCGAAGACGTGGGTGACAAGGATGCGTGTGGTTTTCGTGAATGAGTGTTGGTGGTAGGGCTATTCTGTGTGCGGTTTGCATTGATGACCGGCTGATGGACCAAAAAACGAGCCGGCACTGGCTCATGCACTAGCCGGGCCTCGTCACTACGCACAAGACAACCCCTCGGCCTCGCGGCCAGGAGCGTCTATCAAAATCTCTGCCTTCCTAAACATTGCGTTTGTAGGCGTTGTAGTCCAACTGATCCTAACCCAATATTACTCCTCAGAGGGAGTCCCTTTCACATAGCCAAGAGGCTCGAATCACATACACATGGGGTTCCTCCTACGGCTAAATGCCGTCAACCCTCTGCGACTCTCCTACACCTTGGGGATTGGCCCCTCAGTGCGTTGCTCAACAAATAGACACATCGCACAAAAGTCGCTCAAGGTACCAAATAAGCGTGTCCAGGAATGTACCATTGTCATTACTTCTCTTTCCCCTTTGGGACCCGCGTCTACCTACAGCATGGGTACCTCACTGCCTCTCATCGTAGGTCATGTTCTAATAAACCAATTGCAATGCATGTCCAGGAGCTGATCACTGATACTTTTAAATTCTTTTTCATGCTCCATGCATTTGGTGGATGCCTAGTGCTCAAGCATTTAGCAAAACAGTATCGTGCACAAGTGCGAAAACATTCTTTTAATGGTTTCCACCTACCGTTCGTGCTTCGTTGCATGGGCCTAGCACCGAGGTGATCCTCGTGCTACTAAGCTCTTAATTTTAATTATCATCCATCCTAAATGCTATGCATAGAAATCAACAACTTTCCCATCATTTCACACGGCATTTAGACATATTTCAACTCCTCTACCCTTCCCCGTTTAAGTATTGCATCGTTGGATAGGTTTATAAGGTATTTTGACATCATTTTATGTGAAAAAAACCGGAAAAAGACACACTAGAACAAGAAGGTGGGGTTGAACTGAGGCAAATCCTCATGCTTCAGTCCCCACAAACATTCACAACCATTGTTCTTATTTATCCTTATTTTTCGAAACCCAAAATGTATTTTTTTCCTATTTTTTAGGGTTTTTCCACCATTTTCTTGTATTTTCCCTTATTTTCCTGCATTATTTAATTACTGAAAATTCAAAACAGGTTATGGGCTGTGGCCCTTAGTTCCTTCTTGTAGAAAAATGAAAGTTTAGTTGATGTTCCTATTTACTTCCCCCTTTTTATGCCAAAAACCATCATTTTCCCTTGATTTTTCATGTTTTTCGTGTTTTAATGTATTATTTTGAACCACAAGATGTATATTTTTTCAGATTTTCAGATTATGACCAGCAAGAACTCATGGAAAACAGCAACACGAACAATTTTTAGCCCACATGAACAACATTTCATCAATCAAAAGCTATAGAATCTCAAATTTCCTTTGAAAATTTTAAATTACCGCTTATTTGCGTGTTTCGGGTTTCATGTCCATGGTTGCAAATTTGGAAATCAACAACACTTCATGTCCAGCACAATCACCAATCACCATTTCCAGCCCGTGGAGCAATCTGATCCATGCCGGACAAGCCTCCATTATTCTTTCTTCTTCCTTCTTCTCCCCACATGAACTTGCCTTTAGAAGAGAGAGAGGGAGGAGAGAGAAAGACTGATTTTCTCTCTCCCTCTACAGGCTGCCATTGTCTGCGCGGAACGGAGCGATGCGGAGCGTGAGAACAATGTAGTGGCCTGCTGTGATTTGTTTCATGGCTTACTTGACAGCCATCATGTCGATTTGTGGGGGGGGGGCGCGTTTTTTTCAGCGGCTGAAAACAGCCGCCGCCCCCCCTACATCACGTTTTTTTTTTGAGAGGGGGGGGGGGGGGGGGTGCCAAAGGTCACCCCCCTCTCTTCACACCCTTTGAAATTTCCCCTTTGGCCCCTTTTTTGGGCACCCTGGCCGGTTTTTTGGCCACTACCGCATACGGACTCCGATTGTCGTGCTGTAAATTTATGGGCATCCCTCTCAGCATCCCGGACCGGCCTGCAGCTCCCACATCCCGTCCTGACTGGCAAAAAAATTACTAAAAATCTGGACGTGTCACTTGGGCACCCGTTGACTGCTTATGCTTAAAATCGTCCCAGATCGAGCCGCCGCCTTTGACGGTGAATATTTTTCCCTTGATATTCATAATTTTTAGCTATTTTTAAGCACTTCCCGTCACCTAAATTCCACTCTCACCGGCACACGTGTTGGTTTGTTGGGGATTCTGCACAGGACTATTCTTTCCGGGCTTGTCGGATGGTGAGGGGTAAGCAGTCAGAGTTGATTGTTGATGAAGAGCGAATGACACTTCCGTTATGGTCTTCAACACCTGCAATGGAAAACCTCTCAGGTGGTCTCTCCCTAAGGGTAGTGCTAGTCTTCTCTATTGTGCACAAGACATATTTGATTAGTTTGGGAGACAGGTCGAACTCTAAGCAAGCTGAGAGTATTGTCCTACACTTGAGGACCCAAACTGTGTATATACTTCAGTGTAGGCATTATGTGAGTGCTTGTGCATACTTAGATATTACGTAGTTAGAAGACTGTCAGCCTGGTTCCTTGTATAGCAAGGGGTCGGTGAAGCAAGGGGCTAAGTTGATGGAAAAATTTGTCAATGAAGACGGGGAGTACACTTGAAGATTGCTTGAGACGTCAGTATGGTCTTTCCATTGTCTTTCAAGCCTTGCTTACCACTGTGGGTTGTAATGGCATTGAGATGAGTGCAAAAGAATTGTGCAAGTGGTTCAGGGTGACAGGTTTAATCATAGGTGAGGCGAGCTCCCTAGGTATGTCCTGCCCTTAATGTGCCCTGAACAAGTGTGGGGGATGTATGAAAGGGCTAGGGGATTAGGGATGGAGCCAGCCGACCAAGGTCGCTAGACATACCTAATTTGAGGACCCCTAGGTGCGGTGCTGTGATCGTGTGTGCTTGTGCTTTTTTTTTTTTGCCAATATAATAGCATGAGGAGGTGTATACATGGAGGCAAGCAGTACAAAGGCATGACAGGAGCTTACGCCTCGTCATCTGAATAGTGGGTAGGGGTTGGTGGAGGGCAGGGGGCCTTGCTAAGGAATTTTCGACTCAACAAGTAGCCTTTGATGTGGAGGCAGGTTTTGAGGGTGGTGGTAGAAAGAAAGGGGTGGTTGCACTGGGTGAATTTGCTGTTGTTCATGTCTTCGAGTAGTGCACCACAGAAAGATGGCAAAAGAGAAGCACGCATCATGAGGCGAGTCATGGTGTTGCTGTCTATGGCGTTGGGATCAAAATAGAGGGGTGGGAGGTGGCGGTCTTGGGGTGCGGGCTCTTGGTGGACTAGGATCCTAATCAACCTAACATAATTACAAGTGGTGATGAATGCGGGGTCGGGGCAAGAGGTGAACTCGCTAAGAAATTTATCTATAGAGCTATACAAGTCGGGGAGGGTGAAAAGAAGGGTGTTTCTATGGGAGGTGCTATTGGTATTATAGATGATAGGGAAATCGAATCTGCCGTGGATGGACGAATTGAAGTCCACTCCTACCCTTCGAGGATACTGCATAAAAGTGGGGTCATTTCTCTCTGAAGGGAGGGTGCTGCAAAATGCCATCCACGCTTCCAGGTTGACGTCAAAAATACGTCTCCTCCAGATGGGTTGGCAATTATAGCCTTCCACTGATCTAGGCACCTGGAGGACTTTATCTTGCCAAAACTCGCGGTCCTCGGCTCCCCAAGCAGTTGGGTGAGCCTCACGCTCTGCTAACCATTTGGCTTTGAGCCTTGCCCCCATGGCAATGATATCCTCCACCAGTTGAATGGGCAGTACCCCATTCAAGGCAGTGGGAAACTCAAAGCGCAAGTCGAAGGGGTCGCGGTTATACTCCTGCTGTTCCCAGATAATCAATTCGGCACGGAATTTAGTAGGGGAATCTTGAGTGCACAGTAGGAGAGGGGCAGGCTGTCTCGGGACAGGTCTGGCATTCAGCTTTCTTCTTGCCTTCTCCACCATCTCTTTCCTACGGTTGGTTTGGGCCACTCTTCGCTCAGCAGATGTATCAGGGTGCTGTACTTCGACTTGTTGTGGTTGAGGGGGTGGTGGGACATATTCCTCCTCCTGAGGTCCCAGATCGAGCTCTGGTTCACCCCCTTCTGCTTGCTTGTCTTCTTGTGTTTTTTCCTCTGTGAAACCGAGGTCATCTATCTCTTGCGCTGTCAGGCCTACCTATGCAAGATATCTTCTCTGCTCTTCTAGGCTCTGCGGTGGGCCTCCTAGCTGCAGCGGCATGTGCAGGCCTGTTGTGAGAGCTTTGCGTGCAATGGTTAGTTTCCTTTGCAGCTGATCATTGGCTTCATCTCCTTCTGGTTTGGTGGCGTGGAGCAGCATATTGAGAAAGGTGTGCTGCTGGGCTATCATGGAGAGCTAGGCCGCTTCTGCCTGATTCTGAGCTGGCACCCTGTCTCCTTCGGCCTTGGCTAGCCGGCGTGCTAAGTCCCGTACTCTATGCTCGTTATGATCGGACCATTCCTTTGCCCTTCTTTCCATATCTTCCAGGCTCTCCCCCTGATGGAGGGTCATTGCCATGAGTTGTTGCTGCTGGGCCTCGAGCTCATGGTGCAGGCAGGACTGCTCCTGGCGTTCCTCTGCGATTTGCATATTGAGCTGGTCCAGCTTCACTTGCATCCTTCGCACCTGTTCTGCCCTTAATTGGTCCAGCTCTGTAGCCTCCTGTCTGATTTTGTCAAGCTGGCTTTGCACTTCCAGGTTGACTGCAGATAACTGATCATTTTTGCACCATAGGTGGGCATTCGTTTCCCTCTTCCCGTTGAGACGCTCCATCAAGATTTTTCTTCTTCCCTCCCAGGCAGCGTCTCGTTCCTTCAGGGCTTTTAGTTCTTCCGCCTCCTTAGTGCTGGCTTCCTTCCTGAGCACAACGATTTCCCTTCGATATTTTGTTATTTGCTTCATTCTTTCCAGCTGGAGGGTGGCTTGTGATTCTCGTTCCGTTGCCAGCTCCTCCATGGCTATCCTCCTTTCCTGTCTGGCTCTTTGCAACTACGCGAGCAGCTCCTTCACGTACTCGTCGTATTGGCCCACTGGAGGTGGGGGGTGGGGCATGGTTGTAGTGGTGGCAATCTCTTCTAATTTTTGTCTTTTCAATTCTGACCTTGGCTCCAGTTCGGCCGTGGTTGCCCTTTTGGCTCCTGAAGCTGGGGTGGCCACGGCCGCTTCCCTTGCCAGCTCCCTTTCCACCAGAAACTGCAGCCAGGTGACCACATTGCTCTCGTCGATTTTTGGGGTGTGCCCCTGGGTGGCGGTGGCCGGGGGTGTCATCATGATGGGGGTGGCTTGCATGGGTGGCATGAGGAGAGGGGAAGCCGGCCTGATCAGGTCCTTTCCTTTTCCTTCTGCAGGGGGCGGGGGCGCAATTTCCGACACACTAGTACTGGGACCGGGTGCCTCAGGTTGGTGCGGACCCCCTGCTCCTTCCTCGTCTCTTCCTTGCTGTTCCTCGATGGAGCGACGGGTTGCCAGCTCCAAATCTTCCTCTTCCTTCCTTCTCAGCTCCTCCTCGGCCTTCTTTTTCCTTTCCTCTTCATCCCTTACCGACTCCCTTTGGGCCCATTCGAGATCTTCCTTCTCTTTTCTCTTTCGCTCCTCCTCTCTTTTTCCATGTAGGGCCTTAGTTCGTTGTTCCGCCTTCCTTTGTGGGGTAGCTTGGGGTTCTCCCTCCTCATCGGTGTCCGTTTCCGTTTCATCAGACTGCTCTTCCGCGTGAGGCTGGGACTGTGACGGTGATTTGCCACTTTTCTCGTCACCTCCCTGTTTGTCTTCTCCCGCTTGTCCCTGCCCTATCGCATCTTGAATGATTGCGGTAAGGACTCCTCCAAACCCTATGGTGGAGGCCTTGGAGGATGAGGCTTTGCGGATCGATCGGGATGAAGGGGATTCCAGGGCCTTTGCCGAAGCCTCAATGGTCTTTCTTACGAACCCATTGAGGCTCACCTCGTCCAGTGATTGCGCCACGATGCTTTCGAGCAAAGGTACATTGATTCTGGTCATAATTTTGTTGTACCGCTGGCTGGAGAATAGGGCGTGCATCATCTTTGCCTGCAGCTGAATTTCTTGGTTGGGGATGTCTACCAGGATAATTCCGTCATTGGTGTGAACCTTCACTTTATCCATCCCCAACATGGCATAGACGTCTCTTTTTGGCTTCCTTTCCACCTTGTTTGGCAGCCCTAGTGCCCTTTCCACCAGCTCGGGGGTTAGCGCGATCGGCACCTGTCTGGTAGCTTCCCTGTCTCGCACCGTGATGGTGCCCCTGTTTCTGTTGAAGGTACGCAAGAACTCAGTGCACAGGGTGTAGTTTATCCTCTGGCCCACTGCGTCTAGGTACTTCTGTAGGTGGCATTGCTCTATAATTTTCCGTACCGCCGGTTCTTCGATGACTACGTCTTCCAGGTTGAATACATGGTGGAACTTTAGCTGGTTGAACGCTCTTGTTTCCACCGTGAGGCCGTACTTTACTTGTTCTTCCTCCGAGAAGGGGAGCTTGCCTGCTTTGTCCTGGCTTGCCATGGTTGCCACCTGCACATTTAGCCATTTCCCTTTTTAGTATTTTTTGGCAATAATTTTCTGGATGACCAAAGGCATAGTAGATTTTATTGCCCATAGCCCTAACTTTTCCTTTCAGACTTCTATCACCTCCTTTTATATGGCATTTCAATTTTGAGCATTTCACACTTGGTTTACTTTTTAGATTTTACTTCATTTATCCCCTTACTACCCCTTCCCCCTTTTGGAAAAGAAGAATCCGTCCCAGGATTTGAGGTTGTGGGGCCAAGACGTTCATGTTTATTTGTGTAGGAGCCAAACATAGAAGTTGGGGTTATATTCCAGTTGTGCAGCGCAGTCCAGGTCACAGGGTCAAATGCCTACATGTGTGATGTACGTGAGGACATCTATGAGCAAATCACCAGAGT